>NC_043020.1:28855552-28988052 GCF_006345805.1 Octopus sinensis
ATAAAGAAAATAAAGAAACATCTTTATGTCTTTTACTTGTTTCAATTACACGACTTCAGTCCATGCTGGAGCACTGCCTTGGAAGGTTTAGTCAAACAAACTGACCCCACCACTTCTTTTCCCCCTTTTTTTCTTTTAAGTCTGGTACTTATTTTATCAATCTCTACAATAACTGCTAAGTTATGGGGATGTAAAGAAGCCAACACCAGTTGTCAAGTGGTGGTGGGGGACAAACACGTATACACATATACAATGGGATTCTCTCAGTTTCCATCTACCGAATCTACTCATAAGGCTTTGGGCAGTGGAAGACACTTGCCCAAGGTGTCAAGCGGTGGGACTGAACTTGGGACCATGTGGTTGGGAAGTAAACTTCTGAACCTACAAAATACAGTCTTTTACTGAAGGTGTTTGATCAATGTGCTGTGAGGTCGTGGGTTCAATTCCCAGATTGGGCATTTTTTAATTTTTATTTTATGTTTTTTTTTCTTTATCTAGTTTCAGCTCACAAGCCGTGGCCATACTGGGGCACCGCCATTTGGTGTTGCTACATGATTTTACTTCATGAATGCTTTTTAGCAATTGCCATTTGGTGCATGAGAGAGTTCGATGCAGCTGCCCTCATCTGCACCTCCTACCGTGAAGTTGGTTCATCTGGGACATCTGACAAGAAGAGATCCAGTTTTATTTTAAAGACATCTGCATCCACCCCATGCAGGTCTCCCAGGTTCTTCGGGAGGATATTGAAGAGCTGTGGGCCTCGGAAGCCCAGGCTATCACAGTGTCCAAATTTGGAGTCCTTGGCACTATGCAGTGGCACCCAGTTCTGGCATTTGTGTAACTCTCGATGCCATTGCATTGTATTCTTAAGCAAAGCACTTCATTTCATGTTCCTCTGCGATCATTTCATCATCTGACATGTGGCACCTGTTGCACCTGTACAGGTAATGTCGATATGATGGAGGGAGTGAGCCTATGTCTACACAAATATTTGATCACTATAAACAAATCATCTTTGTGGTTCTTTGGTAAGGAATTGTCGAACCCTCATACATCGTCTAACGACAGGAGAGTCCATCATATACGTAGGGTAAAGATCGCTTTTGGTCACAAATGATTGAGGAATTGCACTTCGAAAGTTCACTTCCAAGGCACAAGTCCAGGCAAGGTTGTTTATGGAAGACCAACAGTCATCCATGCACACCAGCTTTCCTTCTCCAGGCCACTGATGTTGTGCAGGGGAAAAGCTGAGGCAACTTGGCACCAGTGACATCACAACTCATTTCTACACCTGACTGAACTGGAACAACCTGAAATGAAGTGTCTTGCTCAAGAACACAACATGCAGCCCAGTCCAGGAATTGAACACACAACTTCATGATTGTGAGCTTGATGTTCTAACCACTGAGCCATGTTCCATCATAAACACACATATGTATATATGTATGTATATATATGGGTGTATGTGTGTGCATGCATGTATGTGTGTGTGCTCTTACAAGCAATTAGGAAACAATTACTTTTTGGAAAATCTTTCTTTGAGACAAGTCTAACATTATCCAGTTCTCAACTCCAATGCTGAACAAAAATCTAAGCTTGTTTCAATTTGCTCTCATTTGTCTAAGTCCCTGGTGACCATTTCAAACAAGGACTGCTTTCAAATGCTTGGCAAAAAGGACGCTGGCATCATACGTCACATGGCCAATCAAAATCATTGAACACCAACTGGAATTTTATGACTTTAGACTCACTGTCGAGTAACTGTAATTACAGGTAGCTTTTAGGTATGATGAAATAGACCAGTTTACCTTCATACAGTCAACAGATTTTTTTCTTTTACTTGTTTCAGGAATTGGAATGTGGTCATGCTGGAGCACTGCTCTGCAGGGTTACAGGAACACAAACATACCAATACTGGTTGTCAGGTGGACACACATCCTATATATATATACACACACACACACATATATGTATATATATATACATATACACACACACACACACATATATATATATATATATACATATACACACACACACACATATATATATATATATATATATATATATATATATATATATATGTATATATAGAGAGAGGGAGAGCGGGTGGGGTGGGTGGGGAACAAAGTGATAATGGGTATCAGTTAATAGTACATTATATGTTCTGGTGATATTTTACCAATCCTATTTTATCCAGTAGCAGAAGAGTTTAACAGGAAAGCCAGGTGTGTGTTAGAAATAGTCTACATATAGATATATAAATACAGAACGATGGTGTTGCGATTATTTTACATAATTAGAACAGTCTATGAAATAGTTGAGTGATAGAGAATAGATTTTACAAAAGAAACAGTAAAAAAATATGGAGAAAAATAAAATAAAACAAAGTCAGTGCATAATAATAATTACAGGAACCTTTTTTTAATTGTACGTCGAGCCAATTTTTATTTTTTTTATATATAAAATAAGTTTAATCTGTTCAATCAAGAGTATAATTAATTTCAGTTCCTCCTCTTAGTTTACATTAGGATTAAAAATATGCTATGAGACAATTTAGTTGGCTGTTAAAAGGGGATAAATTACAGTTAATTAGTCATTCTCATTACGGAATGAAAAGAAAGAAAGGATATAAGGGAGGCAACTCTTACCTTTTCTTTTTCTCTTTTATTTCAAAATGAAACGAGCAGAGTAAATGCCATTCGCGAAATGCTAAACTACAAAAACATTATCCAATCTGCCCTTTTATTTTTAACCCTTTTACTGCAGAAATCAAATAAATCCACCCAAAATTTAATCACCCTAAACTTCGGTATGAACAGAACAGAATCCTGAAATAGAATTGTTAACAGTAGAATCAACAAAATATCGGTTCCAAATTTTGGCACATGACCAGCGAGTCCAGGGGAGGTGTAGGTCGATAACCTCAACCCCAGTACACAACTGGTACTAACTTTATTGACCCTGAAAGGATGAAAGGTAAAGTCGACTTTGGCAGAATATGAACCCAGAATATAAAGATGGACGGGATTCTGCTGAACATCTCCCCTGGTGTTCTAAGGATTTTGCCAGCTTGCTGCCTTGGCACCAGTAAAATATTAATATTAGCAATATTTAAGTGAATTTGATGATTATTTCAATAATTTGTGCTGAAACGGTAAAGAATTAGGTTTATACATTCAGTAGAAACACATGAAATATATATGGATACCATTAGTAGAATTGTACAGTAAGAACATTCCGTTGTGTCTGGGGAGAGTCATTTTCTTTTTGCGCCTTATAATGTAACACACTCACCGGTAAAATTTCCATTTATTTCTTAAGTCAAGACTATTGAAAAGGTTGCAAGACGCAATGAAAATTTTAGGAAAATAAAAATAAGAAAAAAGTGGAAATTTTACCGGTGAGTGTGTTAAATTATAAGGCACAAAAAGAAAATGACTCTCCCCAGACACAACAGAATATGCTTCAACACACCAACTCATATAAAGAATCTTGCAAACCAAATCCAAAAACGAAATACAGTAAGAACAGCTTTGGTAGAATTAGTAGAAATAGTAAATGTTCCTTACCAGACGTACATAGCATTCGTCGTCAGATTTATCTGGCAAGTCATTTGAACATTGGTATTTCTTGAATAAGCGGTAGATCAAAAGTGAACCGATTCCTAGACCTATTCCTAAGACACACAACAATCCAGCAGCTTTGGCTGTAAAAGAGAAAAGAAAACAAAAAACGTATTTTTAGTCAAAGTTTTTAACTTCTGTTCACTTGTACAATGTTTTTTTATTTAATCCTCTTGGTGGCAACTTGCATGAAACCACATTCAGTTCTCTGTTACAAATTTCCTGTTTTAAAGCTACGTAAATTAAAAATCTTCCATCAAAATTCCATGGAAGTTTTATATTTCAAATACCAGCTGAATTATGCAAAAGTTATTTTACTAAATTCTTCAAGGTGGTGCCCCAGCATGGCCACAGTCTGGTAACTGAAACAAGTAAAAGATTATTTTCAAAATCAGCTGAAACAAAGGTTGTGCATTCCAACAAAAATATGATAATAAAAGTGTTAAGTAGTCAAGGCTGTTGGCAAGTTTCACTTTTGAAAACGAAACTGCAATCTGAACCTACAAATTTCCAATGTATTTAGGGAAGAACCAAAAGGTTAATCCATAAAAAATCTCCCTTAATCCCCTGAATATGCAGGGCAAGTAACATCATACTAATCTTGCAACTGGGTTAATCTATCAATGTCTGGAATGCTTTAAACCCTTTAGTATTTAAACTGGTCATATCCATTAGAAAATTACTATTTTTAAATCTCACAATGAGAGATATTCAGCAACAGTACTTTTGAAGTAAAGATTGTTTGCCAACATAACATGGCAGTCCTGGTTTAGGACGAATGTTGCTGTAATTTAGCCCCCAGGAGACATCGTCTCCGGCTGGTTATACGACACGATCTGTGTCCTTATATTTTCAAACAAGGGAATCTAGCACCCCCACTCAGCTCAAAACAATATCTGTGTATTGCAATTTCCGGGTTATTTTCCTTCATCAGCACAGAATAACTGTTCAGCTAGAGGTGTCGCTGCCAAATTCCCGTTCAGAATATATAGTTTGCAAAGTGACAACTAGTCACTGATTTATAAATTAGAAAATTACTATATCCAGCTCAAATATTCTTCCTGTTTTTAAGCTCAAACTGTTCAGATCCAGAGTCTTGTACCTACCCTAGAATATCATTCAAAAAATAAACAATTACATCATTAAAATCTTGAAGCTACGAGATAATGCTTGATTAATTCAAGATAAGGTGAGTAAATAAGCCTTATGTTTGACAGAGTAATCTGAATGCTGAAGTGTTAATCGCAGGCCTCTTGGATCAGGAGGAAACAACATCAATAGCATCATCCAGTATGGTGTTCGACTTTCTTGAGACCATATGGAAGTTATTTTATCAAACCCCTTCTCAAGAAAACTATGATAAATATACATGAATGACTATACTTTTACTCAAGATCACCAATAATTTAATATTCATCAGGGTCTGTGCATATATTTAGTGTCAAGTAAAGTGTTCTGATTAATTTTGAAAATCTGATCATTTTATGCTTAACCACAGAATTTGTGTAGCCATAAATATTTATGAATGGTTTCTGGTTTTCAGAAAAACAAATGAACTTGTCAGAAGGTTTACTAAAAGGACATGTTAAATAGGATGGATGGCTGGTAGAAACTCGCAAGAACTAGAAGAGAAAAGCACAATTTGTTAGGTCACTGGAAACGCATGTCTCAAGACGAATCAACTACAGAGATGGTAGGGGTTTTACGGGGCAATATCTTATGAGACAACCAAGCATTCTTATTTCTTTATTGCCCACAAGGGGCTACACACAGAGGGGACAAACAAGGACAGACAAAGGCGTTAAGTTGATTACATTGACCCCAGTGTGCAACTTGTACGTAATTTAATCGACCCCGAAAGGATGAAAGGCAAAGTCGACCTAGGCGGAATTTGAACTCAGAACATAAAGACAGACGAAATACCGCATAGCATTTCGCCCGGTGTGCTAACGGTTCTGCCAGGTCGCTGCCAGCGAGTGCTATATGAACCTGTAGAAAATAGAATACAACAAGTAAGATACAAGCAAGGTCCAGACTCGGTTTGCTAAGGAGTTCTGTTCCCAACCACGTGGTCTCTGATCTGAGTTTACTGTTTAGTGTTTTGAGTGTCTTCCAGCAAAACCTTGGGTTGACCAATAACCATATGAGTGGAATTTAGTAGACAAAAACCATGCTGGAGCTCACTGAATATCTGTATATTCATATAAATATAAACATATATAGATTATCTTTCAATTGTTTCAATCACAGTATTATGGCCAAAGAGGGGACTAATAAAACAAGCAGCGGACTGCAGTGAGCACCAGGAACCGTTTTAATTGAATAAACACTCCAACACAGTGCCCCAGCATAACTATCATCGAACGACAGTAACAAGAACAAGAACAAAAAACCTACCAAAATAGACAAAAAACAAAAACATAACAAAAGCAACCTCCAACAACTTAGCTTAACCACTTGTTAACAATGTTAAGAATTAAAACAATTCCCAGAAAAAAAAAATAGGAAGATGGTTATGCAAGACAGCAGATAAATGGTTAACCGGTTGCCAGAATTACCAACACAAAATGGCAATACAACAACAGGCGTTGTACAAGCGCGAGGAACTCTATAAATAAATAAGAGAAACAAAGCAGATTCAGTGATTAGAATGTTTCACAATGAAACAGAATTACTCAATAGCTCAGCGGAACTGGTAGGGATGCTTGCCAAGTCTAAAACTGTTCATGAAATAATGCCATCTTCTCCCTTTGTATTTTGTTTTTTTTTCTTCCTATCTCACCTTACGGATGGTTATTATTGCTACAGGTGTATAGAATCTGAAACGTTCGTTAGAGAGAGCTTAGTAATGTGAAGGAATATATATATGTGCACTTTTGTATACGTTTGGTGTCGAGTGCCAATGTGTGCACCTCTTTGTGTGTGTGTATGTGTGTGTGTGTGAATCGGTGGTGTTGTATATACAGCTTAGTATGTGGAGTGTATGTGTATGTGTATTTTTGTATACGTTTCTACATGCATGCGTGTACTTCTGTATACATATGTGTGAGTCAGTGAAACTTTATATATGTGTTTGTGTGTCTATGTGTGTACATATGTTTCTGTATGCATGTCAATGTGTATGTGTATATATATGTACATATATATATAACTGTGTATGTTTCTTTCTCCCCTCATTCATTCTGCTAAAATTCTTCAGCAAAAATCCCGTAAGATACAAGGGCTATTGTATCTGCTATTACATTCTTTTTGCAATTTGAACACTATATGATGCTTTACGCCTGCATACACACACACACACACACACATGTATATACATATAAACACACAAACATATACACACTCACATGAACACATACATACATAAGGAAAAGGTTCATGACCGTTCACAGTGCAAAGTGGAAACGGAGAAGAGGAAGAGAGAGAGAGAAGGGAAGGAGAGAAAGAAGAGGGAAGGAGAGGGAGAGAGAGAGAGAAGGTGAGCTATATTTGTCAACAATCCCTTTGGTGTTGTACAAAACAATTACAAAGGTCTAAGCACCGTGGATGTCTGGTATACTCAACCAAAGAAGTCAGCTAGTTTTCTCAAGATACTGAGCATCTTCTGAGAGGAAAAGGGGCTTAAACCTAATAAGGATCCCATAAGCCAAACCCCACCAACAACAGAGTTGAACCTAAGAGAACCAAGTTTGAAGGCGTTGATGGTAACAGATCCAGTTTCTGTTCCAGGCCAAAGTTGGTATGCCTCACTTAAGGAGAAATACTATCCAGAGTTTCACAAATTGTGATGCAAGATCTTGAAGACATGATGGCGATAGCAAAGAGTTAGCAATCAACAGCGGCAAATAGAAAGAGTTTGGTTCTCTAAAGAGGAAAGTTCAAAGAACTTCAAATAATTTTGGTCAATTTTGCTGCTGAGGGTTGAAGGGAAAGAGGTTTTCAGTATTGCTTCTGAAAAACTGATGGAGTTTCTCCCCCAAAACTGCAACATCAGCTCATATGTGCATAAAGGTGGGCTTCTCACGTTTTCTGGTCGCTTATACATATATACACACGCACACTCATACAAACACACACACATATATACATAAACATAGCTGTGTGGTAGGAAGTTTGCTTCCTAACCAAATGGTTCTGGGTTCAGTTCCACTGCGTGGCACCTTGGGCAAGTGCTTTCTACTAAAGTCTCAAGCTGATCAAAGCCTTGGGAGCGGATTTGGTAGATGGAAACTAAAAGAATCCCATCATGTGTGTGTGTGTGTGTGTGTGCGCCTTTGTGTTCGTCCCTTACCATCGCTTGACAACTGGTGTTGGTTTGTTTATGACCCCCATAACTTAGCAGTTTGGCAAAAGAGACCAACAGAATAAGTACCAGACCTAACAATATGTACTGTATTGGGGTCATCATTATATATAAATATAATCAGTCTTTGTCATCATTATAGTCATTGTCATCACCATCATCATCATCATCATCATCTTTACATCCACTTTCCATGCTGACATACGTAGGATGGGTCATCATGACCCAAGTTCATATTACAAGTTATTTTCATTCTTTGACAGGTTGAAGGACCACGCCTCACAGATAACATTCCATATTCAGCTCCTGTGGTGTCAGAATACCCTTTCTAATGCCAAGCAGTCAACAGACTGCACTGGATGCATTTTATTGTTGCACCAGCACAAGAAGGGTTAAGTAATGCCTCCCCTCAAATGCTAATCCCTTTACAATAGATATTTGTTCTATGAAACCCTTCACTCCCTAAGGTGCACAGGCTGTTGACATCTTTTCTTCATTGTTCATTGTCTTTTCTGCTTCTCTCCAACTGGATCCCTACTTTTTCAGTTCAGCCACAGTATCTCACTTTCTTGGATTTTGCTGCACTATGTCATAAGTTTCCCCAAGGAATGGTCTTCCTCTCTCAGGTTTTGTTGGCCCTGAATTGCCTTTGATTCTTGTGTAACTTTTCTTTTTTTGTTGGCTCTACACAAATCCCTTTTTAGCTCTGGGAAGAGATGGTCCACATTAGTCTGGCCACTACCCTTTCAGCTATCCAGTATGGGAGAGTCCATCAGGAACTTATGCTCAGCTGGCATAGCTCTCAGGGTCATTGCAGCCACAGGCCATCATACAAACACAAAAAAAATGGATCTTGTGGTAGCTTTACAAAGTATACTGGATGCATTTTATCATGGCACCAAGCATTATTGAAGATACCCTGTGATTTGCAAGACTAAAGAGTTGTCACCACTCTTCAGAGTCTCCGTTCATTCAAAGCAACATGACCAGGTGGGGCTGTGCTGATTGGCTGGTTTTTAACCAATGGAAAGCATTGAGATAATTTTATCAGCTGGTTTTCATTTTTTGGCGCAAATTAATACAAAAAAGGAAAAAAAAAAAGAACGAATTCAATGAGAAGAAATTTAACAATTCCAGCTATGAGTTATGGTTGTATTTGCTGTTTTTATAAGTAATATATGAGTATATGGAGATTTGACAAGGAGTGAACTTGAGAGACAGGAGCTATGGGAAGTTGGCTATGGTAAAATTGCTATAGGGTGAATAGAAGAGAGATAGAGATAGATAGATAGATAGATAGAGAGAGAGAGAGTGAGAGAGTGAGTGAGAGACAGAGAGAAAGATAGAGATAGAGAGATATATATATAGAGAGAGCATAAAAACAGTCAAGTATATTAGCTACATGTACAGCTACCCACATGTGGGTTATCTTTCTGTGTTTCTTTTTCTTATACATTCTTAAATACAAAAACATGCACACACGTGTGTGTGTGTGTGTGTGCGTGTGTGTGCGTGTGCATGCATGTGTGTGTGTGTGTGTGTGTGTGTGTGAACATTTATACATCCAACAACATTCAAATAAAGCTGTCTATGTGCAGAAAGACAAATCACAACACTACACACACAAAACTTGGACATCCATGGCATAAACCTGGAAATGTCGAGTCTGTATTCCTAAGTCAGGCTCTCGTATGGACTCAGACAATTTAGTTTTGACCAGCACATGCTCCATATTTCCTGCAATAAGTTCTTTCAAGACTACATCACAACAATAAGGAAGGACATTGTATCAATACAGGCAGGAGGTAAATATTCTTAAACATTTTCTCTCCTTCTCCCTCTCTCTCCCCCTCTCTCTCTCTGTCTGTCTGTCTCTCTCTCTCTCTGTCTCTCTCTTCCTTTCTGTCCCTCTTGTTTGGTCATATGCCATATATCTACTACTACAGCACAACTGGTCTAAGAGCCAACATCAACAGTATTTGCTCACCATTGTCTTATAATTACATACATGGACACACACACACACACACACACACACACACACACACACAATACACACACACAGAACATCCCAATCACATTCCTGAAGGTAATGACAGACTAATGAAAACACACTTACACACACCCACACAAACACATACGCACACACACTGAGATTTATTCACACGTAAGAAAATTTTGCTGACATTTCCCACAGACAATGTCATACAAACACACACAAACACGCACACGCATGCACACACAAAAACACACACACATATGGACACACAAACACATACACACAAACACACACACGCATACACATATACACACACACGCATACACATATACACACACACGCATACACATATACACAAACCCACAAGCACTAAAAACACGCATACACAAATACACAGATATACACACATACACACATACACACACCCAAACACACACACACAAGCACACACATACACACACAAACACACACATGCACACACATATATACAAACCTACAAGCACTAAAAACACGCATACACACACATACACAAACAGATACACACATACACACGCACACACATATATACAAACCCTGAAGCACTAAAAACATACATGCACACACACCTAAATACACACACAAGCACACACATGCACACACACCAAAACACACATAGAATTAACAAACAAGGAATTGTCATATTCTTTGAAACGTTTGACTGAAAAAGACAAGAATTCTTGTGGAAACCTACCGAGAAAGATTTTAAACTTTACTCTGGTCATGAAGTTCTGCCAGATCTCATCTATTCGGTAAAAGAAGACCAGAGCGGCAAAAATCATAGCAGGCTCCCGGTTTACATATAGAATGGCAGGAAGGAGGTGAAACGAGAGACAGACAGACAGACAGAGAGAAAGAAAGAGAGAGAGAGAGAGAGAGAGAGAGAGAGAGAGAGAGAGAGAGAGAGAGAGAGAGAGAGAGAGATGGCGGCGGCAGAGAAATTAGGTTTGTTGTAGCAGATAAGTTAGCAAGGGTTGGGACAGCATGCTTCTGTACTAATTTTGGGTTTTTTTGCAAAGATTAAATAAAAGAAAAGAAAAGAAAAAAAGAAAAAGAAAAGAAAGAAAGAAAGAGTGTAAGTTGGAACAACAACAGCAGCAGAAATCTCACTGCTACTGTTACCGAAAAACCACCACCGTTATTATCATTATCTAACCTAGATGCACTGATAATGAAGTGTGTGTGTGTGTATATATATATATACATACACATACATACCTGCATATATATATATATATATACATACATATACATACACACATACACATATATATATACATATATTCTATACATATATATATATACATATGTATATACATATACATATATATATATATATATATACATATATATACACACACACACACATATATATATATATCATGCACATATAAATACATACAAACATAGACACATATATATTTATATGTGTATATGTATGTATATATGCACACACACACAAATGCATGGGTGCATGTGGACACACACACTCATACATACATGTTTCAGGTTCGGTCCCACTGTATGGTACAGTGTGCAAGTGTCTGCTATTATAGCCATAGACTTACAAACACCTTGTGAGTGAATCTGGTAGACAAAAACTGTATGGAAGCCCATCTAACACACACGCACACACACACACACACGTACATATACATATATGTATGTATGTATGTATATATATATATATATATATATATATATATACACACACTCACTGAGTGGTTGGCATTAGGAAGGGCATCCAGCCGTAGAAACACTGCCAGATCAGACTGGGCCTGATGCAGCCTTCTGGCTTCACAGACCCCAGTTGAACCGTCCAACCCATACTAGCATGGAAAGCGGACGCTAAATGATGATGATGATGATGATGATGATATCGATGATCTGACCCCATCAGAATGCTGGAATTTGTCACTGAAATCCAGGAGGTCGTCAACAGTGATCCCTTGCAAGCTGATGTGTGCCATTGCATGGGAGAAAGGTGTGGATGAAAAGCTCAAGGGGCTGGTGGTGTTTGAGGACATCCATTACTGTTCATACAAGATGAAGAAGGAACAATTTCTGTCCAAGGCGATGCAGGAAAAGCATCATCAAAGAAGCTGATCAACAAGTTGAGACAATCCCTGGAGCCAGACAAGCTGTGCTTCTTCTCTGATGAGAAGAATTTCTTCCAAGACCAGACCAACTCCAAGAACAACAGATGGCTTGCTGTCTTACCTAAGGACATGCTCAGAGACATGAAGACGAAATTTCCAGCAACAATCATGGCCTCGGGTGTCGTTAGCAGTGAAGGTGATGTCATGGTACCCCTATTTCTTTCTCTGAGGGCCTCAGGTTGAGCACTGATGGTTACATCCATGTTCTGAGTGAGGTGGTGATTTCCTCTGTCAACTGGGTAGCTGCAAGGAAGCCATGTGTGTGGCAGCAAGACTCTGCACCCTGCCGGAAGACCCATGCCTGGCTGTTGGAGATTTTATTTGATCTCACAGCACCTGACATTTGACCTCCCAACTCACCTGACAGCTACCCTCTTGACTTCTTTGTATGGGGCATCGTGGAACGAGAGTCCAACAAATCCAACTACAATACAAAGAACAAATGAGGGCTAGGATTACCAGGGTCGTTAGGGGCCTAAAAGCTGGGATAGTGACGAAGGCTTCTAGACGGTTCCAAGGTCACCTGGTGGCTGTAATCGGGTGCCATGTAGTGGGATTGAACCCAGAACCAAGTGGTAAGGAAGCAAGCTTCTTAACACACAGCCATGCCTACATCTCTGTCTGTCTGTCTCTCTCTCATATATATATATATATATATATATATATATATATACAGACGCAGACACACATGCATGAATACATGCACACACACACACACACAAACAAGCCTGTCCTGATCCTACTTGGACTTAAGAAACATACATCTTAGTTGAGTGTCCAACTCAACTCTCTCACTCGAGTAGAGACTCTGCTCTAATTCCAGTGAAATGTTATAAGGCCCTCATGCTTTCCGAAATCTGCCGAAACTACACCTGATTATATATACACTTTAGATGAGTTGTAGTGCACCTGAGCACTGTACACAATGTTTTATTATTATTATTATTTTTTTTTTATGATGTGACATTTCATGCCATGAAGCGATTTTGTCCATAAAAATAGGGAAAAAGAAGTTATCATTATTATTATAATACAAAATTTCCTTAATCTATGTCTGCTTTCTTGCGAGAAATTAAGATTAAAAAACGTAAATCGTGGTTATTGGGAAGATGAAGAAAAACTGTGAATTGTTAGGAGTGTTGCTGAACTAGAATGAAATAAACAATTGGGTTAATATAATCAACACGAAAATGACGTGACTGATGATAAACTGGTGGTTTATTTCAAGGTTATGCATGAAGAGAATAACAGATTCTTGTTTCAGTTCAAATAATAGCAATTGCCAACATGAAGACACTTGTCTTTAACCCTTTGCCTAAACAGTTTGTCCTGAACATCCATGATTCTTTTCAGACTTTTAGTTAACTCTTGTTTCATACATTCTGAGTGATATAAAGCTTTCCTTTCTTAAGTCCCAAGTCACTCTAGGAGCTGACGAACATGGGAAATGTGTATCATACATAATGCATAGACACTAGGGAAAAAATATGTTCTGTGTATCACGTGTGATACAAAGGACAGACAAAATTAGGTTATGTGCATCATATGTGATGTGTAGAAGCCAGGAAATTATGTCCTGTGTATCATGACACATAGAAAAGACAAAGGGTTAAAGAAACTACTTTTTTTGTGCAATTTGGTCCCAAATAAGGCTTGAGGCCACTGTAGCATGTGCAACTACAACGAAGCAAAAGAAGGGACCTATAGATTCAAAGATGTTGATTGACAAAATGCTTAAAGGGCTGAATATCATAGACCAGAGAAAACAAGACAATTGTAGGGAGTTCCAGGGAGAAGCAGTTGAAGGAGAGAAGCTATTAGAATAAGATATTGTTTTTAGTATTGTTTAGTACAGTACATCACTAAGGGTGGTAGATCGGTAAGATTGTTAGAACTTTGGACAAAATACCTTGTGGTATTCTGTTACAGTTTTTAGGTTACATTCTAAGTATAAATTCCACTGAGGTCAACTTTGACTTACATCCATCTAGAATTCTTTCCCACTCTAGGCATAAGGCCCAAAATCTTTAGAGAGGGAGCCAGTTAATTAGATCGACCCCAGTATGCAACTGATACTCATTTCTTTGGCCCCTAAAGGGATGAAAGGCAAAGTCAATCTCAGTGGAATTTGAACTCAAAACATAAAGACAGACAAAATGCCACGAAGCATTATGTCTGGTGTGCAACCGATTCTACCGGCTGACAGCCTTTAAAAAGGGCTTCAGTAATAAATACAACAATTAATTCTTGAATTTCATGTTTAATCTGTTATCCAGTGAGAAGAATTATCCAATAAGATTTGTATTAACTAATGACTCAGGCATGTGGCCTGTGATTAGGGTGCGAGTTCATAAGTGTAAGATTGTGGGTTCAATTCCTGGGCAGGGCAACACACTGTGTCCTTGAGTAAGACACTTCATTTTTACACTGGTCCAGTCTACTCGGTCAAAAATGATTGACTGCTGGCGCAGCTGTCTCTCCCCCCAGCTGTCACAGCCTTGATACTCTGCCGAGTCAAGGGTGGGAAGGTTGAAATCATACAAGCACCTAAGAAAAAAAAAGTGAAATCAGAGTACAGAGCTCCAAGGTCATATTTCCTTGCCAGTGACGGCTAAGCACTTAATCTCTCTTTTGATTGGTTGTTTGTCAGTATGGCAAGGGAGAGAATCATCTTGCTAGGAATCCATATGACTGTTTTTTTTTTTTATTAGATAAAGGAATAAACTATCATTAAGCATTTGTTTGATTAAATTTTCTTCCTTTTCTTTCTCTTTTAATCATAAAGTCCTTAACATTCCTATACAGCTGCTATCTCGATCTAGTTGGATTTCATCAGAGCAGTATGGTTAGGAAACTAGGATCTATCAAATATTACATTTAAAATTGCGGATTGTGGATCACACACAAAAACAATAATTAATAATTGCATAATTAATGAGTGTCATAATAGATGTAAATGAGTGTCATCCTCATACAGGCGATGTTGTTCATTTCCAATCTTCTTGGAAAACATGCCAGGCCATGAGGAAATATTACTTTGCTTTGAAGCAGGTAAGTGTTGGCAGCTGGAAGAGCATTCAGCTGTAGAAAGGCAGCTCTCTTACTCAGTCTAGGAATTTCTAAGTCTGATGAGGAGGGGGGGAAGGAGGAAGTTATCCTCAGACAAGAGGAGAAGCCTAAATGCTTGCAACAGGATAATCTCTGCTAAAGGCACCCAGGTGGTGGTATTAATCTGGATGATGGATTAAGTCTAGATGATCAATTTAAATTCGAAATTTTACTGCCTTGTTGAATTAGTAAATAATAATTACTAACACTGACATCATCGTCGTCATCATCATTATCATCATCATCAACATAATCAAAGGAGCCAATAGTTTTCGTATTCAGAATGTAGCAAGACTAAAGATTCCTTTGACATACACTTCTCTCTCTCTCTCTCTCTCTCTCTCTCTAACAATTCAAGTAAAGTGAGTTGAGTCTGACTCTTGCAGTAGAGTAAAGATACCGAAAATACAAGCAAAGTCAACCCTTTAGCATTTAAACCAGCCATATCCAACCCTAATATTCTGTTTTATATTCAAACCATCTAGATTTGGCCTCTCACACTTACCCTGCTATGTCATTCTAAAAATAAACAATCACAACATTGAAATCTCAAAGCTAGAGGACAATTAATTCAAAACAATAAGTCTTACATTTGACAGAGGAATCTGAATGGTGACAGGGGTTTAAATAAAGGTTCATTTGTTACAAGCATTTGGGCCTAGTCTCCTGTCCGAGGAGAACCTCATCCTTTTTGCCCATCAAACTCAGAGACCCAGAAAAAAGGTATGGAGGCTGCCCTTCTTCCTCTACATCAGTATCAGGACAACTGACACCCCGGACATTGTCCCATCCTTCAATAATGAACTCTTCCCCTGCTGACGCACAACTGGTTCCTTCTGGATAATTGTTCTCTGGCATTTGCCCTCTGGATTATTACCATCACAGGACAATTGTCCCTCACCGCTCAGATTGAGGTTCATCATCATCATCATCATCATTTAGCATCCACTTTCCATGCTAGCATGGGTTGGACAGTTCAACTGTGGTCTTGGAAGCCAGAAGGCTGCATCAGGCCCAGTCTGATCTGGCAATGTTTCTACAGCTGGATGCCCTTCCTAACACCAACCACTCCGTGAGTGTAGTGGGTGCTTTTTACGTGCCACCGGCACAGGTGCCAGACGGGGCTGGCAAACGGCCACGGACGGATGGTGCATTTTACGTGCCACCGGCACGGGGGCCAGGCAAGGCTGGCAATGGCGACAGACGGATGGTGCATTTTACGTGCCACCAGCACGGAGGCCAGTCGGGGCGACGCTGGCAATGGCTACGATTGGATGGTTTGCTTACGTGCCACCAGCACTGGTATCATAGCTGCATTAATCATTATAGCATTCACTGTTTCACTGAATTAATTAAGATTACAGTTTCACATTTTGGCACAAGGGCAGCAAATTTAAAAGGAAGAGGCTGGTTGATTACACTGATCCCTGTACTCAGCTAATACCTGTTTTATCAAACCCCAAAAGGACGAAAGGTAAAGTCGGCCTCAGGAGAATTTGAACACAGAGTGTAAGGAGACAAAAGAAGTACTGCAAAGCATTTTACCCGATGCTCCAACAAAACCCTGCCAGCTCGGTGGTTTTTAATTAATCAAGATCATCCTAACGAAACAGTTCGTTTAATATTGTAGCAGTTAACAAAGTGACAACACGACAGCGATATATATCTTCCTCGTTATCAAACTAAGAAAGCAGATAAAAGCAGATAAAAACAGATTAATATTTTCGTTCTCAGGTAAATTTGTCAGGGACGATGAGTGAAGGTGATCCTCGTTTAAAAATGAAATCAAGAAGAGAAGAATTCTAAACCTGTAAAAACAATTGCAGTGGATATAACAGGAAGGAAAAGGGGGGAAGGAAATATCCCTGTTATGCCAGGTAACAAATATAAAAGAAAGGTAAGTTGAAAACGATAAAAATGTACGGCTATTACCTGACATAGTTGGGCCATTTGTCAGTGACACAGAGAGAATCAAGTAAATCCTGTAACATCTGCAAACTTCTCATTAAAAGGTAAATTGAATGACACAACACTTATCTCTCTCTCTCTCTCGCACACAGACGTCTCTTTCATAGAAAAATAGTTGGCTAATATAAATATTGGGGAAAATGTGCGTAAGGGAAGTGAAGAGAGAAAGCGGAGAAATTGTGGAGAGGAATGCAGGCAGACACACACACACACACACACATGCATATAAATGCACACACATACAAACATTCATACACACACACACATATACATATATACATCCATACACACCCATATACATACATACGTACCCACATGCATGTAAACACTTGCACACACACACACATGTATATATACACAAAGACATACATTTAGAGAGATGTGTGAGAATAGGAAGGAGAAAATGAAAAAGTCAGTCAGAGAGAGAGAGAGAAAGAGAGGAGGAGGGACTAAAGAAAGAAAGAAAGAAAGAAAGAAAGAAAGAAAGAAAGAAAGAAAGAAAGAAAGAAAGAAAGGAAAAGTCAATCACAAAGAAAGCAAAATAAAAGAATAAAAACGACACAAAGAAGATCAATATTTGACAAACTTCGTAACGTATCAGGTAAACCATTTTATTGATACCCAAAGATTTGAAGACATTTTTCTACTTCTTTGCTGTCAGGGAGAGTTAGAAAGATACGAAGACTTGACCACTACTGTAGGTATGTGAGATTTGATATTTCAGTAAACCTGTGGAGCAGAAATGGACTTAGGTACACCTTCATCCCTTTCATTGTAATTAAACTGTGGTCAGATGGAGACCCTTCAGCGGTAATGGATCCTTCAACACAGCCCGATCCGAACGCTAGAAATAGCAGCTGCTTCTCCCAACCGTAACAACGTGCTGACCCCGTCTTACCCGCTCGGTGACCTGCCTCGAAAAGGCAGAATCCTGCCCTTGCATCACTGCTGCCCTTTCCGGTCAGCTCCCCAGCTGCTGACGTCATCCCACATAAACTACCCTAAGCAACTTGCATGTGTGTGTGTGTGTGTGTGTGTGTGTTTAATGGTGATGTGGGTAAAGCATTTCACTCTAAGTTATTGGATCATAAGTTCAAATCTCACTGCAGGTGTTTGTTGAGTTGCATTTCCAGGCCTCACACTTGAAATTCTACTGGCCTTTACTGACCGTTGGCTTTTGGGCCACCAGGTGTTATAGAAAAAACATCAAAGGGGCTGATACCTTTGATTGGATTATGAAATGTCAAGCATTTGGTTGTCTTCTTTTTTTTTAAACTTATGGGTGAAGAACTATCTCTCTTTTTAGAGTTTGTATACTTAAGAAACAGGAGTGGCTGTGTGGTAAGTAGCTTGTTTACCAACCACATGGTTTCAGGTTCAGTCCCATTGCGTGGCACCTTGGGCAAGTGTCTTCTACGATAGCCTCAGGCCGACCAAAGCCTTGTGAGTGGATTTGGTAGACGGAAACTGAAAGAAGCCCATCGCATATATGTATATATATATGTGTGTGTGTTTGTATGTCTGTGTTTGACCCCCTAGCATTGCTTGACAACCGATGCTGGTATGTTTATGTCCCCGTTGCTTAGCGGTTCGGCAAAAGAGACCAATAGAATAAGTACTGGGCTTACAAAGAATAAGTGCCGGGGTCGAGTTGCTCGATTAAAGGCGGTGAAAAGAGTAAAAGAGTATAAGAAGCAGAGGGAAAGTCACAGGTAGACAGAAATAAGGGAGCAGAGGAGGAGGAGGAGGAGAGAAAGATAATTAAGAGGAGAACCTACCCAGTCTACATGATAAATTCACAGATGATAAGAAAGGTACCCAACTGTAAAGAGCATACAAAAAAATACAAGACAATAAAAAGGATCAGGTTTTCTCTGATGTCGTGTATGAAGTGCAGTGTTGCATGGTAGTGAGACGGAGACAATGAATGCAGAAGGGGCAGAGTTTGAGAGAACTGAAGCAAACATGGACGTGTGATGTTAATATGCATGAATGATGTGGAATAGATAAGCTGGGTGAAAAACCTGGGTGTAAGTGGAATCAAATGTGGTGTAGAAAGAGAGACAAAAAGGATTGGTGGGGATGCGTAATGCTTGTGGATTAGCATAGATGAGTAAAAAAGTGCTGGGGATCAATGTGAAAGGAACTAGAGGGAGAGAAAGACCGAGGAAGATCATCATCATCATCATCATCATCGTTTAACATCCATTCTCCATGATAGCATGGGTTGGACGGTTCAACTGGGGTCTGGGAAGCCAGGAGGCTGCACCAGGCTCCAGTCTGATCTGGCAGTGTTTCTACAGCTGGATGCCCTTCCTAACGCCAACCACTCCGTGAGTGTAGTGAGTGTTTTTTACGTGCCAGACGAGGCTGGCAAACGGCCACGATCAGATGGTGCTTTTTACATGCTACCATCACGGAGACCAGACGAGGCTGGCAGCAGCCACGATCGGATGGTGCTTTTTACGTGCCACCGGCACAGGTACCAGACGAGGCTGGCAAATGGCCACGATTGGATGGTGCTTTTTACGTGCTACCGGCACGGAGGCCAGTCAGGGCGGCGCTGGCAACGTCCACGTTCGGATGGTTCTCTTATGTGCCACCGACACTGGTATCACAGCTGCAAATATGGGTACAAATGGTGAAAGCTAAGCTGAGGATGTTGATCCCCACAAAGGAAATGACAAAGGAATGCAATAAGTAGTGGGATGCTGTGGAGGGGATTTGCCCAACCCAGAGAAGCATGGGGTCACTGTAAAGAATCATAGCCATTGCATTCCCTTCCTGTCCAAAAGGATAAATAAAAAGAGAATGAAGTCAGTGTATCCGTTTACAATTCGTCATCATATTCATTTCACAACGCCTGTTATAATTATCAATTATCAATAAAATAATAATTACAATTATCAATTATCCACATTATAATAATAAAAGCAGCTGACCAGTCCCATAACTTGTGGACAAACAATACAATTGTACTTATTCAGGAAGTAAGCTGTAGAAAAGAGAGAAAAGAGAAAAACTGAGAGTGGATTTGAACCCAGCATGCCAGTTTTAGCCTGAATCAAGTGAAGAAGCAAACTGAACAGAAAATATATTCAAAATTGTTCCCCTGCTGTTTCGTAGTATCAAATATTTTCATCTATCACCCTCATATAATATCGGTAATTAGGTCAACGTATGTGTATGGCAAAAGATTTGACAGAATAAATTTTCAGTTTCTTAAACAGAAAATGGATTTTGTTCATGAAGAGTGAGGTTAGCCGAACTGATCCAGTATATTCCTTTCTGCTTGAGGCACAAGGCCTGAAATTTTGGGGGAGGGGGCCAGTCGATTAGATCGACCTCAGTATACAACTGGTACTTAATTTATCAACCCCGAAAAGATGAAAGGCAAAGTCGACTTTGGTGGAATTTGAACTCAGAATGTAAAGACAGCTGAAATAATGCTAAGTAGTTCGCCCGGTGTGCTAACGTGTCTGCCAGCTCGGCGCCTTCTAATGATCCGAATATTCTTTTCTATTCTAGGCACAAGGCTTGAAATTTTGGGAGAGGAGGAGGGGGCAGAGGCAGTCAATTAGATTGACCCAGTATGTAACTGGTACTTAATTTATCAACCCCCAAAAGGATGAAAGGTAAGGTTGACCTCGGTTCCAAGATATATAATTTGACTAGGAAAACAATGCCACACGAAAAAACTTATATATGTTTTAATAAATGGGTTTTTTTATATTTATTTTCAAATATTTTATTTGATTTTCCACTCCAGTATTAAATCTTTAGGTGTTTTCTTTTAATTTTTAATGCTTTTAAATATGTCATTGAGACAAAAAACAAAAAAATGTAAAGTCAAAAAAGGCATAACGCAAAACAACAAGTACATTTGTATTTTCAGAATGAACCGAAATAAAAACCGTGTATTTCAACAGAAATATGGCAACAAAAGGGTTAATTGACCTTGAAGAGACAAAAGACCAAATGAATCCTGGCAGAATTTCAACTGTGAATATTCAGTGCTGAAGCTAAATATTCCAAAACAGTTAGCCAAACTCATTGCTACCCGTTCACAATGTAAATAGAAAACCATTAACAACCAAAACCCTTCCAATAAGCAAATACAATAATAAATAGCCGAAACAACTGGCATGATCCAATATTAATGAATTCATTTGATTAGACATTAAGTTAACTTTTAACGAAGAAGAGCTCAAGTTAATTGTATCAATCCCATCTAATATTAGCATTTATTTTTATGAATAGCAGAGCAATAAGAGGCAAAACTGACCTCTTTAATAGACACAATTTTTTTTTTATTAGTTTTAGAATGAATCGCAATTAAACTCAGATGGATACTTAATTAAGAATGGCAAGTGTACTATAACAATATATTCACTGTATGGGATTTTTTATGTTCCTTCTCGAGCCATGCCTGGCTCATAAGGGCTGGTTTCCCAGTTTCCTTGGCGTATAAGTTCCCCACCTGGATGGGACACCGGTCCTTTGCAGGTGAGCTGCAAGATGCAGGAGGAAAGAGTGACAGAAAGTTGTGGCAAAAGAGTCAGCAGAAGTTTGCCATTACCTTCTGCCGGAGCCGCGTGGAGCTCAGGTGTTTCATTCATAAACACACACATCGCCCGGTCTGAGATTCGAACCTGCAATCCCTCGACCGCGAGTCCGCTGCTCTAACCACTAGGCTACATGCCTCCACACTGTATGGGATAAACTAGTCAATTCCAATTCCTCTTTTTTCAAACCAATATCTTTCTGTTTGGATAAAATATTTGCTCGTGTACATGCATTGTTAAATGACAATCGGCCTTTTTCCTTCATCAGCTACCAACACTGGCAATTTCACAATGTTTATCCAAAACTTCAGTGTTAATCATTTATCATTACACAATGCTGTCAGTGTGATTTACGACTTACAGAACCTCTACATCAAGGATTGGCAACAAACAGCCCGCAGCCCACAAATGGGCTGAGGAGGTCATTATGCGTCTGAGACATATTGGAGCAAGTCTATTATTACACTAGCAGTATCGCCCGGCATTGCTCAGGTTTGTTTCGACCCTTTAGAATTGGAATTTTTGAAAAGTGAACATTTTCCTGGTTGAAATACACCGAAAAATGGCGACACAGCCGAAAAAAAAAGCACCTTTTTGATGTAAATAATTTTTGGTGTTAACATGGTCCAATTTGAATTTTTTCTTCTACGGAAGGAAGAGCAAGCCTTCTTCTATCATACTCTCAATTTTGGTCAACTTGCACCGCAGGGTCTCAGAGGAGATAGTGTTAGTTGAAGGCTACCAAACCTGCCATACACAGACAACTTCAGCTTTATATAGAGAGAGATTGGCCTTGGGTCAATTCCCAAGTCTTGTGAGTCTTGTGTTTGAAATTAGGACCATAGGAACTGCACGGATCCCCAATCCTACAGAATGTACCTCCGATGTAAAGGTCTAGCCTTGCCATACACAACATCAGCCGAGTATTACATTAATGGTTCATGTATTTATGGAATGTTCAGCAGTTATTTCAAAGAGCAGATAATTCTGTTGATCAAAATAACTGAACGTTGTTGAAACCAACAGGAAGCCATTTCTTTGCTTTGTCTGTGTGTGTGCTTGCATATATATATATATCTATGTATATATACGCAACTAGTATCATACTATGTATTCTAAATGTTTTGTAGAAGGATACATTTAGGTGCATTTTTTATGAGTATCACCAGATTAGTTGAATCCATATATTGACTTAAATCTATCTATCTCTATCTATCTATTTATATCTCTCTCTATCTATGTCTATCTATCTATCTATCTATCTGTCTATCTATCTATCTGTCTGTCTGTCTGTCTGTCTGTCTGTCTATCTATCTATATCTAACTATCTATTTATCTATCTATCTATATCTATCTATATACACACACACATATATACATATTTTTTTATACATACATATAATGCACACACACATAGGAGTTGTATATCAGATAATGTTTGCACTTCAAAATATCTTAACATAATTTACAACTCTTACATTATCCTCCTCCTCCCCATCATCATCATCATTTAAGGTCCACTTCTCCATGCATGCAGGGTCAGAATTTGCCAAAACAGATTTTCTATGGCTAGATGCCCTTCTTGTCACCATTATATATACACAGATATGGACATTACTCTCTCTCTCTCTCTCCTGAGTCTGACGAAAAAAGTACTCCACCCAGGGATAGACAAATAGCAGTGACACATGTACACAGTGTAAAGATACAAGCTCCTAATAGTCTCGTAGTTTCTTGCACTGGAGACATGAGTCTAAGCAGGGTTTTTTTTTAACGTGCATTGTGTCTCCAATGCAAGAAACTTAGTAGCTTGAATCTTTATACTGTGTACATTAAACGATATTTACAAATTATTCTTTTACTTGTTTCAGTCATTTGATTGCTGCCATGCTGAAGCACTGCCTTTAGTCAAACAAATCAACCCCAGAACTTATTCTTTTTAAGCCTAGTACTTATTCTATCGGTCTCTTTTGCTGAGCTGCTAAGTAACGGGGACATAAACACACCAACATCGGTTGTCAAGCGATGGTGGTGGGGAAGATAAACACAGTCACACAAACATTACATACATACATACATACACACATACTTATATACGACAGGCTTCTTTCAGTTTCTATTTACTAAATCCACTCACAAGGATTTGGTCGGCCTGAGGCTATAGTAGAAGACACTTGCCCAAGATGCCACGCAGTGGGACTGAACTCGAAACTATGCGGTTGGGAAGCAAGCTTCTTACCACACAACCACACACATACACACACTTATGCATGCATACAAAGAGATACATATACCTGCAATGTGCAGTGTATTCTTTCCTAATGTAAGATGTTAGGGTGTGATGCGAGGGAAGTTTGATCTTGAGGTAATTAGAATACATGAGGTACGTGAAACAGAGAATGTGTGCACAGGTGAATGCGTTTTTGTGTGCATGTGAGAATGTAGAAGTATACACGTGCGTTGGGTGTGTGTGTGTCAATGAACTGGAACTAAATGGAACAAGAGTATGAGAGAATCGAAGTATGTTTGTATGCCTAAGAGAACGAATGGGAAGGAGATAGGAAGAAGGTCAGATAGAGAGATCTGTAAATAGATAGATAGATAGATAGATAGAGAGAGAGGGGCAGTAAATTCTATTACCTGAAAATCTCTATCTACCTATATATATATATATAGGCATATATATACACACACACACACACACATATATATACATATATACATATATATATACACATATATACATATATATAAACATATATATGTAAATATGTATATGTGTGTGTGTGTGTATATATATATGCATATACACACACATATATATACACATATACACACATATATACATACACATATATATACATATATACATATATATATGCACATATATATATACACATATATATATACACACATATATATATGTAAATATGTATATGTGTGTGTGTGTATATATATATATATGCATGTATATCATTATGCACACATATATATATATATATAAGCACAGATATATTAGGTCCTGTTACAATGACCATAAGGGATCATGTCTACTGGTTTCTTTGTAATTCTGTTCTGACATTCTGTAGCTTTAGCATACTCCAACTAAATTAATTAATACAACGTAATTATTACCATCTCTTCATACCTTGGGCTAATTAGCAAACAAACAGGTATACATACCTCTGCATCCTTACACACACACACACAGAGGGTTAGTGTGACAAAATCTGACCTCAAGGCCTTTACCTAATAATAAACAAACTATATATATATATGTGTATATATACCTTTTTCCCATTCGAACATTTTTTATATTTAACGGCTCCCATAAAATCGCCTTCAGCAAATCTTCTAACAAATGGATTTTTCTTTAAGCCTCGGCTGTTGTCATTTACACACAGACATCTCAAAAGTAAATAGACGCGGTCGTTTTCGAAAGACTTATTTCTAGAAATACAATAACGGCAGTGATGCATTTAAATACCGAATCTAGTATTTAGTAGACATGCCTGGTGCAGTTATTAATTATTTCTGCCTGCTTGGGCACCGTACTTAATGAATAGTGGTCTGCACAGGTAAAAAGGGTGCAATGAGAGATGTCTATTTACTTTTGGGGTGTTGTGTTGTTATCTCAATGTGATTGCTATAAACATAACTATAGGAAAAAATCAGGATATCAATAAAATATGTCGCCATAGATGACGTCTTAAGCTGACACAGCAAAGAAGACATACAAATAAACAGATAAATAAATAAATAAAACATCTGAATCGATATCTTTTATGTTGTGCTGGTTTCAGTCATTGGATAGCAGCCACGGTCGGACACCGTCTTTGAAGGGTTTTTGCTCCAACAAATCGATTCCAGTACTTTTGTATTTCTTAAAGTTTGGGTTCTTTTGCTGAATCACTGGTGCTGTGGGGATGTATACAAACCAACACCGGTTGCCAAGCAGTGGTTGCGGAGAAACACAAATGCACACACACACACACACAATGGCTTCCACAGTTTCCATCTGACAAATTCACTCAGTTGATCATCTGGCCCCCTCCCCTGCTTAACTGGCCCTTATTCTATCGATCCTGAAAGGATGAAAGGCAAGGTTGACCTTGGCAGAATTTGAACTCGGAACATAAAAGACGGATGAAATTTCACCAAGCATTTTTTCCTGGCTAACGATTCTGCTAGCTTGCTGCCTTCATGATGATGATGATGATGGTGATGATGGTGATGATGATGATGGTGGTGATGATGGTGGTGGTGGTGATGATGACGATGGTGGTGATGATGGTGGTGGTGGTGATGATGACGATGGTGGTGATGATGGTGGTGATGGTGGTGGTGATGATGATGATGATGGTGGTGGTGATGATGATGATGATGGTGGTGGTGATGATGATGATGATGATGGTGATGATGGTGTGGTGGTGATGATGATGATGGTGGTGGTGATGATGATGATGATGGTGGTGGTGATGATGATGATGATGATGGTGATGATGGTGGTGGTGGTGATGATGACGATGGTGGTGATGATGGTGGTGATGGTGGTGGTGATGATGATGATGATGGTGGTGGTGGTGATGATGATGATGGTGGTGGTGATGATGATGATGATGGTGGTGGTGATGATGATGATGATGATGGTGGTGATGATGATGGTGGTGATGATGGTGGTGGTGGTGATGATGACGATGGTGATGATGGTGGTGATGATGATGATGGTGGTGGTGATGATGATGATGGTGGTGATGATGATGGTGATGATGGTGGTGATGATGATGTTGATGATGATGATGATGATGATGATCCCACAATAGGCAGAAGGCCAAAAAATTTGGAGGTGGGGGGGGGCTAGATGATTACATTAAATCTGATAACTGACTGGTGCTTATCTTATTGACCCCCAGAAGGGCAAAAGGCAAAGCTGACCTTGGTGGAGTTTGAACACAAATGTAAAGAGACGGACAAAACACCCCTAAACATTTGGCCAGCTGCAGCAACCGTTCAACCATCTTGCTGCCTTACAAAAGATTAAAATATCATAAATATTGATGGAGGTATACTCTTTTACTCTTTTACTTGTTTCAGTCATTTGACTGAGGCCATGCTGGAGCACCGCCTTTTTAGTCGAGCAACTCGACCCCAGGACTTATTCTTTGTAAGCCCAGTACTTATTCTATCGGTCTCTTTTGCCGAACTGCTAAGTGACAGGGATGTAAACACACCAGCATCGGTTGTCAAGCAATGCTAGGGGAACAAACACAGACACGCAAACATACACGCACATATATATATATATATATATATATATATATATACATATATACGATGGGCTTCTTTCAGTTTCCATCTACCAAATCCACTCACAAGGCATTGGTCAGCCCGAGGCTATAGTAGAAGACTCTTGCCCAAGGTGCCATGCAGTGGGACTGAACCTTGAACCATGTGGTTGGTAAACAAGCTACTTACCACACAGCCACTCCTGCGCCTATAATCACCTTTCTGGAACTAAAAGATTCTATGATGGCACCTGACATCCACCTGGTAGTAATTAAGGAATCCGCCTTCACAACCGTAATGTTAGATGCTTAATAACTTTAATTACGTTCAGATCAGATTGCATAGATCCAATCACATATGTAAAAACCTCGCGTTTGGTACATAGGAACCACAAACAACAGGTGATACCATAGGAGCAATGCAGGCATTCTAATTTGGAAACAGGTAATATGAAGCACGCACACACACACGCACACAGCCACACGGTGCAAGATATGGAGTTTGGTTTGTTACAATGTTGTCTCAAGTTCCATGTCATTATGGGACATCTTATGCAAGTCTCTTCCACTGCAGCCTTTGACTGGCCATTGCCCTGTAAGTGAAACTGGTAAAGAGAAACTGTATGGAAGCCCATATATACATACACACCCACACATATAGTTTAAATATATATATATATATATATATATATATATATATATATATATATATATATATATATATATATATATATATCACCATGTTCACCGTGACTGACTACAACATCACTGGTCACAATGCGCTTCACATTGTTTTAGCCTTCAAATGTCGCCACCCCGCTGGCTAAGCAAGCAGGCCAACAGAAGAAAGAGTGAGAGAAAGAGAGGTGAAAGAGTACAGCAGGGCTCACCACCCCCTGCCGGAGCCTCGTGGAGCTTTAAGTGTTTTCGCTTAATAAACACTCACAACGCCCGGTCTCGGAATTGAAACCATGATCCTATGACCTTGAGTCCGCTGCCCTAACCACTGGGCCATTGCACCTCCACACATACATACACATATGTATATATATTTGTATCTGTCTATATGTTTAAATGTATATAGCATGTGTGTATCTATTTACATACTTCATCTGTAGGTGAGTGGAATAAAAAAATAAATCCATAATTGGATAAAAAAAACGTAACAACAGGTAAGGATTAATGTAAAACGATAACTCAGTGTGTATCAGCCCTAACCTTTGCTACCATGGGAAAATGGTTTTAAAATTAAAGAAAACACACACACACACACACACAAACACATATACATACACAAATATATACACATGCTTGCATACATACATACACACACACATAGAAAAATACATACCACATATATACATGCAAACATATAATTAAGTATACACATATTGACAGTCATATATATATATATATACATATATATATATATATATATATATATATATATATATATATATATATATATATATATATATATTATTAGGGAATATTATTCCAAACTTACAGGGGAAAATTCAATTTAGAAATACTAAATCAAATTTCACAAAATATAATATATATATATATATATATATATATATATATATATATATATATATATATATAAATTAGAAAAAAAACCCACCTTTTATCAATTCAACATATTTAATTTTTTCTACAAGATGTAATTTTTTTCTATATGGTCTAATTTAATTTTTTCATTGTTGAATTGATAAAAGGTGTTTTTTTTCTAATTTATATACATATATATATATATATATATATATATATATATATATAATATGAGGGGTTTAGAAAATTACTATTCGTAAATCTCACAACATGAGATATTCAGCAACAGTACTTTTGGAGTCAAGATTGTTTGCCAACATAACATGGAAGTCTTGGTTTAGGACGAATGTTGCTGTTATTTAGCCCCAGGAGACATCATCTCCAGCTGGCTATACAACACGATCTGCATCCTTATATTTTCAAAGAAATGCATTTAGAACCCCCACCACTCAGCTCAAAACAATGTTACCCGAGCATCCCACCGGATTACACATTTCATTGAAAACACTTTAAAATTCTTCCAAAAAACATCATAGGGAAAGATTTCACTGCTTTCAACCAAATCTGGGTTCTGGAACAGACTACTACTACTACTGCTACTGTTGCTGCTGCTGCTGCTGCTACTGCTGCTGCTGCTACTGCTGGTGGTGGTTCAGATGCTGCTGGTGCTACTACTAATAATAATCTTTTCTACTATAGGCGCAAGGCCTGAAATTTGGGGGCAAGGTGCTAGTCAGTAACATTGACCCCAGCATTCAACTGGTACTTATTTTATCAACCCCCGAAAGGATGAAAGGTAAAGTCACCCTCAGCAGAATTTAAACTCAGGATGCAAAGTCTGAAAAACATTGCTAAGCATTTTGTCTGGTAGAGTAACGATTCCGTCAGCTTGCCACCTTAATGATAACGATGACGACGACTCAAAACGAAACATAATGTCACAATTAAACTCACGTTACAACGTAAATAGGCCACACCCACCCATACACACATTACCAGGCCAAGTATATATATATATAAGTAATATATATATATATAAGTAATATATATATATATATATATATATATATATATAGATATATATATATATATATATGTATATATGTATATATATTTATTTATTTATGTATTTATATATATATATAAATACATAAATAAATAAATAATATATATATATAAGTAAATATATATATATATAAGTAAATATATATATATATATATATATATATATATGTATATATATATGTATATATGTATATATATATATATATGTATATATATATATATATATATATATATATATATATATATATGTATATATATATATATATAATATATATATATATATATATAATACATAATATTAAATATATATATATAGATATATATATATATATAATATATATATATATATATATATATATATATATATATATATATATATATATATATATATATATATATATATATATATATACAACACCTCCTACTACCCAGACATCACCTTCTACTCCCCATACCTAACCACCAGCACCACAAAATAAACATCTTCATTGAGGCCACCCCCCTATTATCATAACATCGAAAAAAGCACATCAACAATGAAACTAAAAATGCTTTCACAGAACCTCAGAAGGGATCCCGTGGAGCCAGTTTTACCAAGAAACAGAATCAAGGTTTTCCAGAATCTCAAAGAGAATACACAAAAGCTAACACAGACGCTACCAGTATACGACGCTCTCGAATGTTCTAGAAAGACTGTTATGATATCACTAGATAAACACTGCCCCTCCCCTCCAAATGACAACACAGAATCAAACCACTGAACTCGGCCGTCAAACTATTCATGGACCGAAGAGAAAATACAGGAAGCTTCCAATAACAAGCAACAAAGACAAAAAAACATTCTTCTGTAGGGCACAGGCATGGCTGTGTGGTTAAGCAGTTTGCTTTGTAACCATGAGATTTCAGGTTCAGTCTTTCTGTGCAGCAATGAGCCAATGTGCCTATAATAGAAAGGATTATTATTATTATTATTATTGAGTGAGAGAGCAGTGCATGCCATCAAAGTGACACTGGGTTAAAATATACGAAGCCCAGTATACTCATCATGACTACCTGTCTGATAAGGGTACACCAGGCACATGGATCACATCCATGTGTGTGCAACATGGTGATCTCATTGGGTTCAGTCCCATCGTGTAGCACCTTGGGCAAATGTCTTCTGTTTTACTACAGCCCGGGGTTGGCTGATGCCTTGTGAATGAATTCAGTAGATGAAAACTATCTAGAAGCCTCTCATATGTGTGTGTGTGTACAAAATATGTTATGTGATACAGGCGCAGGAGTGGCTGTGTGGTAAGAAGCTAGCTTTCCAACCACATGGTTCCAGGTTCAGTCCTACTGCATGGCACCTTGGGCAAGTGTCTTCTACTATAGCTTTGGGCCAGTCAAAGCCTTGTGAGTTGATTTGGTAGATGGAAACTGAAAGAAGCCCATCGTATATACATATGTGTGTGTGTCTGTGTTTGTCATCCCACGTACCCACTTCTTCACAACCAATGTTGGTTTGTTTACATCCCTGTAACCTAGCTGTTCGGCACAAAGAACCGATAGAATAAGTAGCCAGACTTTAAAAATAAACAAGCACTGGAGATGAATTATTTGACCAAAACCCCTTCAAGGCAGTGCTCCAGCAGGGCCACATTCCAATGACTGAAAGAAGCAAAAGACAAATGGTAAAAGATCTCCAGACATTTAGACATATACAGAACACCCCAGCAAGCATCAATGGTCTCAAACTGGCCCCCAAACACTGTGTTGGGACGGACACGTGGTCAAGTGAAAAGAAACCAATTCACCTCCCGTGGCCACCACAAGAAACCATGGTCAGACAATCGACTTGAAAACGGGGTGAGTAACTTGCCTAAGAGTGTTACACCCAAATGAATCATTGCTGTGTGTTGATGTTGAAGTATGCAGTGAGGTTGTTATTCAGCGAGAGGCATCGGTGAAGGGTGGAAAAGCACAGACCCGTGACTCATGGTTGGTTGTTTGTTTGAGTAAATGTGCACATTGAATGTTTGGTCAAGCAGGGCTGGAGGGGGGGTGCAGTTGGACAATAACAACAGCAAGAATGAAAGGAGAAGAGGAATGAGAGAAAAGTGAAGGAGGAAAAAGAAGGAGGAAGAAGAAGAATGAGAAGAAGAAGAAGAAGGAGAAGAAGAAGAAGAAGAAGGAGAAGAAAGAGAAGAAGAAGAAAGAGAAGAAGGAGAAGAAGGAGAAAAAGAAGAAAAGGAAGGAGATAAACGAGGAAGACAAATGAAGAAGAAAAAGGAGGAGGAGGAGAGGAAGAAGGAAAAGGGGAGGAAGAAGAAGCCTTCTTGTCTTAACATTGTGTGACTGTTGTGAATGAATATCCTTCATTTCCAATACTCTGTGAAAACATGTCTGGCCATGGAGAAATATTACCTTACTTGGACATAGGTAAGTGTTGGTGACAGGAAGGGCATCCAGCTGTAGGAAATCTGCCTCAGTAAACTCCATCCGACCCATTCAAGTATGGAAAAGCGAATGTTACAATGAAGACGATGATGATGATGATGATGGTAAACAAAATGCATGAAATTTCAGAAGAGGGAGGGAGGGGTGAGTCAATTAAACTGACTCTAGTACTTGGCTGGTACTTTATTTTAATGACTCCACACGGATGAAAGGCAAGCTTGACCTCAGCAGAATTTGAACTCAGAACGCAAAGCACCAGAACAAACACAGCAAAGGGATCTTGTCCAACACTGTGACACTCCCACCACTCCCCTGTCCTAACGACAATGATGATAACGACGATGATATTGATTTTTCGTGATATCATGCTCGTTATGTCTCAGATCTTTTTACCTAGATTCCACTGGCTATTTATAAATACATATCAACACAATGTTCCGTTGACCACTGCTTGAAATCCTAAAGCCTGAATTCTCCTCACGAGATTTAATTATCTCATTATACTGCCTAATTTCACACTCCAATTATACAACCTAGATTTTCACTGGCCAAATTTCCTGGCAGAGTTGGCTGTAAAAATTGTATTGATGATTGTTGAAGCTCAATAAAAGCAAATCATTCGAACAATTTGAAACTGGAAAGTAGCTTAATGAATGAAATTGTTAATTAACAATATTCCTTTCTACTACAGGCACAAGACCTGAAATTTTCAGGGAAGGAGCTAGGTGATCACATCGACCCCTCCAGTGCTCATCATCATCATCAGCATCGTTTAACGTCCGCTTTCCATGCTAGCATTGGTTGGACGGTTCGACTGGGGTCTGGGAAGCCAGGAGGCCGCACCACACACCAGGCTCCAGTTTGATCTGGCAGTGTTTCTACAGCTGGATACCCTTCCTAATGCCAACCACTCCATGAGTGTAGTGGGTGTTTTTTACGTGCCACCGGCACAGGGGCCAGGGGAGGCTGGCAGTGGCCACGATCAGTTGGTGCTTTTTACGTGCCACTGGCACGGAAACCAGTCAAGGCAGCACTGGCATCACTCACATACGGATGGTGCTTTTTACATGCCACCGGCACAGGGGCCAGAGGAGGCTGGCAAATGGCCACGATCGGTTGGTGCTTTTACATCTCAAAAAGATAAAAAGCAAAGTCAACCCACGTGGAATTTGAACTCAGAACATAAAGACAGACAAAATGTTGCGAAGCATTTTACCTGATGTGCTAACGATTCTGCCAACTCGCCTCCTTAATTGTTAACAAGGAATTCCAACCAAGTTTATTAATCAAAGCTAAATTTTATTATTAAGTTACAAGAAAAATGTAACATGAGAATTTTTAAATATAAAGTCTGCAAAAGATTAATAAACAGATAAACAAGGTTTATTCAAATCTTTAAATATTTTTGTGGGATTATTTTATCTTTAAAACGTCTGAGCAACAGATTAAGACATTTGTGCACATCATAAAGGTGAAGGCAAATGGCGTAGGAGCTAAGGTGTTGCATTCACAATCTTATGACCATGGTTTCAATCCCCAGGCCAGGTAGTGCATTGTGTTCTTGAGCGAAACACTTCATTCAATGTTGTTTCAGTCCATTCGAGTGTGGAGGCACGTGGCTTAGTGGTTACAGCGTCGGACTCATGGTTGTAAGATTGCAGTTTCGATTCCTGGACTGGGCGATGCGGTGTGTTTTTGAGCAAAACACTTTATTTCACTCAACTGGCAAAAAATGAAGAATCCTGCAATGGGCCAGCGTCCTGTATGGGTGGGGGTATTTATATGCCACGGAGACCAAGAAACCGGTCCTTATGAATCGATATGATTCAAGAAGGTAACTTTGAGGTTTTTCCAATCCAGCCGTAAATGAGTTCCGTCAATTGCTGGAGAGTAAACCTTGTGACAGACTGGCACCCCATCCAGTGGGTATGTGTAATCTCAGTCATCTATATGTTAAGCTCTGGTTTTGAGTGTCCTACGACTCATGGACACAGCCTGGTCTGGGAACTGAACTCGTAACCTCATGATTTTGGGCCCGACGCTCTAAGGCCATTAATAAATTACACACACACGCATAAGTATGTGTGTGTGTATGGTATGGGCGCATTAGTGGCTGTGTGGTAAGTAGCTTGTTTACCAACCACATGGTTCCGGGTTCAGTCCCACTGCGTGGCACCTTGGGCAAGTGTCTTCTACTATAGCCTCGGGCCGACCAATGCCTTGTGAGTGGATTTGGTAGACGGAAACTGAAAGAAGCCTGTCGTATGTATATATATGCGTGTGTGTGTTTGTGTTTGTCCCCCTAGCATTGCTTGACAACCGATGTTGGTATGTTTATGTCCCCGTTACTTAGCGGTTCGGCAAAAGAGACCGATAGAATAAGTACTGGGCTTCCAAAAGAATAAGTCCCGGGGTAGAGTTGCTCGATTAAAAGCGGTGCTCCAGCATGGCCGCAGTCAAATGACTGAAACAAGTAAAAGAGTAAAAAGAGAGAGAGTAAAAGAGTGTGTGTGTGTGTATGTGTGTGGGTGTAATAATGTTCTATAAAAACCCATGACTAACTAATTACAGTCTCGTTAAGTAATTAAAGTTAAAACAACAACAACGACAACAACAACAACAGCACTTGAAAGATTGTTAGTTTGAGTTACCTGAAGGCAGTTTGCTAAAAGCGACGTCCGCAGGGAGGAGGGTGTTGGCTGCCGTTGTTACTCGAAACGGTAACAAGTGCATCGTGCTGTTTGGTATTATGACAGCCAACAAAGCGGTTGTGGGATGCGTTGGTAAGAAGTGCAGCAGATGACCAACTTTGAAAGCTGCCATGACAAAGATTTGGTGATGATGATGAACACTGTCCACACAGACGACGGAGGAGGAGGAGGGATAGGAGGCGGCGGCGGCGGCGGCGATGGCAGGGGAATCGAACGAAAGAGCAGCATTAAAGAACACAAGAACTTCACTGGCACTGGCTGTAAATGGCACTCAAAGACAAATATGGCAGCAGAAAATAAGACATCTGTCGCAGATAAGTTGGAAAAAACCTTCAAAGTTGATTAAATATGTTGTTGTTTGTATTTGTTTTTTGTTGTTTCAAGCCTTGGTCTTCCTTTTCTTTTGTTGTTTTTTTTTTGGTTGTGGATGTAAAACTTTTGTGGTTCTTTTTTTGTTTTTATAAGTTTGCTTTTTTGGTTGTTTTTTTTGGTAATTTTTTTTTTTTTTTGTTTGGTTTCGAAGCTGCAGGGGAAGAGAAGATGAAGCTAAGAGTGATAAAAAGTCATATATGTCTGTGTGAACGCAGTGCCATCCCAGCCCACAGCGAAGAGGGGTTGCGGTGAGGCACTCACCTTTACTTCACCACGACTTAAATGAAAAGAGCGATCATGTCTGTGTTTGAAGTTACACTGAGAAGTCGTACTCACGTGAGGCTTTAATGAGTGACTTCACCCCCCGAGACTTGAAGCTAAATGACCAGAGGTAAGCATTACTAAACAGCACCCAGGTGACAACGGAAAGCAATGCAATGGAATGCAAATAATAGGTGGGTGATGGTGGTGGCGACGGAGTCGGTGGTGGTGGTGGTTGAGGGGGAAGAAAGTGAGAGAGTGCAGGAGCGGAGTAGGACAGTTGATCTAATGACTGGTCATTTAACAACAAAAATTCTGACCGAAAAAAAAAAAACAAAAAAAAAACGAAACAAACTAGGAACAGAAGCTGTGTGTGAATGTGTGTGTATATGTGTGTGTGTGTTGTAATTGTTATGTTCCTCTGTGTGTATGTGTGTGTGTGTGAGTGAAAATGTGTATTTGTCTAAAGCTGTATAGTGTTATAAAGCTGTTTCAGTCTTTGAACTGCAGCCATGCTGGAGCACTACCTCAAAGAGTTTAGTAAAACTAATTGATCCTGGTGCTCGCTTTTTTTTTTCATAGCCCAATACTTATTTTTTGTTGGTCTCTTTTGCCGAACTGCTAAGTTACAGGAGGAACATAAACACAAAACGCTGTTTTCCAAGTTGTGGTAACATAATGACAGACACAGTAGTAGTCTTACAAACACACATGTGTACACACACATACACACATACACCTGACTGGCCCTCAAGTCCATGGCATGTAAAAAGCACCCACTACACTCTTGGAGTTGTTAGCATTAGGAAAGGCATCCAGCTGTAGTAACTTTGCCAGATCAAATTGGAGCCTGGTGCAGCCATCTGGTTTGCCAGTCCTCAGTCAAACTGTCCAACCCATGCCAGCATGGAAAGCGGACGTTAAACGACGACAATGATGATGAATATGAGGGGTTTAGTTCACTTGTGATCTAAATGAATAGGTATGGTGAGTAAGTGCTATAGTTGGTCATCTGTTAGGTTCCAAGTTCAGAGCTGAGAATGGATCTAGGGATCCATATTAGGGTTCCTTTATAGCAGGTAGGTGTTATATTAGAGGAAAAAGCAAAACCAAGACAGAATTGAAGGAGAATTTGAAGTCTTGCAGCCGTTTCTGGGATAACCCAAGTGATAGGTTAGCATGTCCACACACTTGGTATTCCATCATCAGAGACAAGATATGAACATTTTAGACATGGAAAATTTACAGTTTACAAGGAATTAAATAGAAGAATAAAGAGTAAAGACAGAACACTCTTTATTCTCCTATTTTATTCCTTATAAACTGTGAATATGTTTTATTTGTTGCAAACTGTAAGTTTTTTCCATGTCTAGAATATTTATACCTTATCTCTGATGATGGAATACCAAGTGTGTGGACATGCTAACCAACCACTTAGGTTATCCGAGAAACGGCTGTAAGACTTCAAATTGACCATAATTAAATTATGCTAAATGACTTGAGATACTCGTTCTTCCTTGGTTTTGCTTTTCCTTCTAATATATATATATATTACAGAGATGTACTTGCATAGCAAGTGACCTGATCTGAGATTGTGTGCTGGAACGAAAACAATTGCAGCGTGGAAGGTGTTTGTATGCCATTTAAAAAAACACACAAAAACCGTTAGATTCACTTCAACTTTTAAATTTTGACAAATTAAATTTAAATGTTGAAGTGAATCTAACGGTTTTTGTGTGTTTCTTAAATGGCTTATAAACACCTTCCATGCTGCAATTGTTATATATATATATATATATATTGGCCATCACCATGATCAACTGCTAGCCACTAAAGCTTTTTTTATTCTCTCTCTGTTTATTTTCTCGTGTTCCTTTCTGTTGAAGAGCGTAGGCTCGAAACATAAAAGACTATTTCACCTTCCTGAGCGTCAAACTAATACATCTGCTTGTTGTTTACACATCTGTCTTCGTCTTTTTTGTAAATTCCCATGCCTGTGCCGGTGGCACGTAAAAAGCACCCACTACACTCATGGAGTGGTTGGCGTTAGGAAGGGCATCCAGCTGTAGAAACTCTGCCAGATCAGATTGGAGTCTGGTGCAGCCTTCTGGCTTCCCAGATCCCCGGTCGAATCGTCCAACCCATGCTAGCATGGAGAACGGACGTTAAACGATGATGATGATATATGTATTTATATATATATATATATATATATATATATATATATATATATGAGGGGGGAGGTTGCAAAGTTCCTGGCTTTGGATAAAAGAAAATAGAGGAGGATCAGTTAATTATGATTTTATTCAACATATTCCCTTCCCAGATTCACACACTTATTGCAGTGGTCCTTCAGTTTTTCTAAGCCCTGTAAAAGAACTTAGAAGATTGGGCCTCCAATCAGTCTTTCATGACATCCTTAAAGCCAGGAACTTTTCAGCACACCCTCGGATATATAGATATGGCTTCAGCACAATTTCCATCAACCAGTTTCACTCACCGGGTATTCATCCACCCAAGGCTTATAATACAAGCAAACTTCTTAATCGCATGGTTATGCTTGTACCTGTTGTGTAAATCTGTACATAAGCCAAACATATTTAAGGCTAAATATGAATTTAAGTGAGACTGTGTCAGTCTGTATATGTGTGTATACAGTATATATATATATGTGAGAGTGTGTGCATACTGTATATATGTGTGCACAGATTTCACTGTGTGACATCTTGGGAAAGTGTCCTTTATCATAACCTCTGACTGAGCCAAGCTTTGTGGGTGAAGTTGGGTTGAAAGAAAAAGTGTGGGAGCCTGTCGGGTGAATTGAACCTGTGATTCAAAGACCCACTTTTGTCACAAACTGATCCTGCTTGGGAATTGTGTCAAGCAGACACAAATATCTTTTATCTTTAATCTTTAATGTTTTTATTTGTTTCAGTCATTGAACTGTGGCCATGCTGGGGCACTGCCTTGAAGGGTTTAATCAAACAAATTGGCCCCAGTACCTATCATCTTGTTATTTTTTTAAAGTCTGGCATTTATTCTATTGGTCACTTTTGCCAAACCACTAAGTTACAGGGACACAAACAAACCAGCACTGATTGTCAAGCGATAGGGTGGGGGATGGAGAAGAAGCAACACAACACACATACTACATACACATATATGATAGCCTTCCACACAGTTTCCATCCATCTCTGCCCACTAGATGCAGGAGGGTCATGAGAGGGTCGTGAGGGTCAGCGCCCTTAGGGACCTCCTCCATAGGGCCCAAACTCAAGCAACTGTTATTCAGTTTTCCAGATGGGTTCCCAAGTGTGACCAATTGGGACTACGGATAATTAACAGACCATTTGGCTCTTGGTCTACTCCCCGGTCTCCAGTCGATTGGCTCAGCTTGAAGAAATCATCCAGGGATCCTTCCATGCAGTATTCCAATGGCATGTCTGGAATACTGGAGCTGTGATCGGTCACTGCGGAGGAGAGACTCACTGGGCCCTGAGCTATGCACCCTGTTGAGTAGCATTATTCCTTACAGTTTCCATCAACCAGTTTCACTAAACCGGCCAGGCTCCCCATCAATTACAATGACAAGGGTTCCGGTTGATCTGATCAGTGGAACAGCCTGATTGTGAACTTAATGTGCAAGTGGCTGAGTACTCCACAGACATGGCTACAACCATCACCATCGCCACCATCACCACTGCTGCTACTACTAGCACCTACTCTGCAACCATCACCACAACTACCTATTTCTTTACTACCCACAAGGGGAACAAACAAGGACAGACAAACGGATTAAGTCAATTACAATTGACCCCAGTATGTAACTAGTACTTATTTAATCGACCTCGAAAGGATGAAAGGCAAAGTTGACCTTGGCGGAATTTGAACTCAGAACGTAGCGGCAGGCGAAATACCGCGAAGCATTTCGCCCGGCGTGCTAACGGTTCTGCCAGCTCGCCATCACCACAACTACCTTTATCACCTCTACTGCCATCACCACCACCACCACCACCACCACCACCACCACCACCACCACAACTACTGAATGTGACAAGGCCAACCCTTTGTAATTACAGGTACAGCTCATTTTTGTCAGCTGAGTTGACTGGCGCAACATGAAATAAAGTGAGTTGCTCAAGGACGCAACACGGTGCCAGGAATCGAACTCACAGCATTATGATTGCAAGACAAACACCCTAACCACTGTGCCATGCACCTTCACCAACTGACTCACAATGCATTGGTCAGTCTGGAGGCTATTGTAGAAGGCGGCGAGCTGGCAGAATCGTTAGCACACCGGGCAAAATGCTTAGCGGTATTTCGTCTGCCGTTACATTCTGAGTTCAAATTCTGCCGAGGTCGACTTTACCTTTCATCCTTACGGGGTCGATTAAATAAGTACCAGTTACGCACTGGGGTCGATGTAAACGACTTAATCCGTTTGTCTGTCCTTGTTTGTCCCCTCTGTGTTTTGTCCCTTGTGGGCAATGAAAGAAATATATTGTAGAAGACACTTGTCTGAGGTGGCACAGAGTGGGATTGAACCCCAAACCACAGGACTGCAAAGTGAGCATCCAGCAACTTTAACAAAATAGAACATTCGGCTGTTTGAAGTACTGAAGGTAAATTGGTGAAACCAAAAGTGGATTCATCATCAAGTGTGACCACAGTATGGCTTCACTATCATATTGATGGTGGGGGAGGTGGTGGAGGCGGTGGGAGGTGGTGGTGGTGGTGGTGGAGGCGGTGGTGGTAGTGGTGATGGCAGCTGTGTGTTGGTGGCAGTGATGGTGGTTTGTGTGTTTTGATGATGGTGGAGGAGGTGGTGGTAACAGGGTGTTGGTAGTGGGTGTGTGTTGTAGTAGTGATGGTTGAGGAAGTAGTAGCAATAAGGGTTGTGGTGGCAGTAGTAATTGTAGTAGTGGAGTAGAGGGTATATTGGTGGTGGTGGTGGTGGTAGTAGTAGTAGTAGTAGTAGTTCGGGTAGTTGTGATGGTGGTAGTGGAAACATGACAATAGCAATTGCAGTGAGATGGTCATGGCGATGGTCGTGGTGGTTGTGGTGGTGGTGGTGAGTGGTTGATAGTAGTAGCAGTGGTTGTGATGGTGGTGTTGGTAGCGGTGGCGGTGTGGGTGGTGGTACTCAAACAGACGTAAGCCATGCTATGCCCTTCAATAAGTCTGAGAGGTTATTTTACATCAGCTGACAGTCTGAGAGTTTGCAAATGTGCGCTTTGGAGGGGAGGGGCGAGGAAACCTTATATAACTATGTGCACACACACACACACACACACACATGCATATACATACATACATATATACATATATATATATATATATATATATATATATTATATATATATATATATTCAACAACATATATATATATATTCAACATACAAAAAGGGTGAAATATAATTAGTTTAATAAAATTAATAAATTTCACCTAGTAGATTAATTAAGCCTTTATTATAATTAATATTATAATTTAAAAAATATATATATATATATCCATCCAAAGCAAACTCTCACACGGATATACGTATATCACTAACTCTCTTTCTCTCCCTCGCACGCACGCACACACACATATATCAACGCACACATGCATATACAAGTATGCACGAACTCGCATATATATATGGCCACGTGCATATATAAATATATACACCCACGCACACACCAATACACAGATTATGTCCGTGCACATATGAGTGTATGTTTATATTTGTGTGTATGTATTTGTATGCGTGCATGTGTGTATATATATACATATATATATATATATATATATATATATATATATATATATATATATATATATATATGTATATATATACATATATACACGTATATACATGTGTATAGTTACATTATGAGCGTACTGTGAGGCAGGCAAATTGCTCAAGTAGTCACCCATGGCAACATCATTTCACAAGTTGCCCATAAACCACTGATGTTATTTAAAGACTTCGCCTATTCATTTATTTATTTATTTATTCGTTTTTATTTACTTATTTATTTATTCATTTGGTTTTTTTATAGAAGAAGAGAAAAAAATGTGTTTATGAGGTTTGGCTAAAAACCGTTAGACTCGCCCGACAACTAAAATAACGATTAAATAAACGCTTGACCTTGCTTTGGCCACGAGACACGGATGGGTTCCAACATGCAGCAATGATAGACGAAAGTGCCCTTAGAATTAATTACGAAATTAAACACGTCTAATGAGGATTTTTGGTGCGCATCCATCTCCTGCTTAACGAGGCACTGTTTGCTATTGGAAGCATTAAAAACTAAAGTGCAAACTATATATATATATATATATATATATATATATCTTTGATATATGATGTATAAAAACATGTAATATACAAATAAATATCTGTAAATATAAAACCATCTGAATTTCTGAGTACCTCATTTCTCTAATATAAAATACTTGTACATCATCTCCAAACCTTCTAATATATATATATATATATATATATATATATATATATATATATATATATACGTTTAAATATTGGCTAAACTGGCAAAATGACCATTCCTAAATACAACAATATATATATAATATATATATATAATATATATATATATATATATATATATATATGTATGTATGTATTTATAATTTGAACCCCTATCACGAAAACATGTAAAATTACAATATTTATTATAATAGAAAGGCAGTGTTAACACAAGAAAGGAATAGAATTGATTGGATTGACACCAATATATTACTGGTGTTTACGTTATAGAAAGTCACTGAGAACGAGGGGGGATTCGATCTCGGTGAAGTAGTGAACCAGTTGCCCTTAGATTATTATTATATAACAGGACAAATTGTGTCAGCTGAGGGGAGGAGACTGCAAAAATATAAATATATGAAATAATAACAATTATGCGTGGGCGGAGTTAAATTGAACGACTGTTCCTCTGTGTGTGTGTGTGTGTGTATACTACACACATACATAATTACTTCAAATTTTGGCACAAGGGGCACTAATTTTAGGGGAGGGAAAAATCAATTACAGTGACCCCCCCCCCAGTGCTCAACTGGTACTTGTTTGATCGACCCGCAAAGGATGAAAGATAAAGTCAGCCTCGGCGATATTTGAACTCAGAACGTGGAGAGCCAGAACACTACACACACAAACACACACACACACAGACAAACACAGACACACACTCTCTCTCTCGCGCACCCACACATACGAACAAGCGTGTGCACACACACACAAGTTTGTGTATCTATACACGCACGCTCGCGCTCACAGTATGTAGTACAGATTAACATAAATGTGTATATTTGTTGTGTGGTTTTGAGATGTTCATGCATTTCCCTGAATGTAATGAACACCTGAAATCGATTCCAGCCTCACATCGATTCGAAATACCAGATCAATTGCTATGTAATATAACAACCAGCGATCATAAATTGTTAACTAATTTACTGTGATTATCGCACCCAGAATGTAAGGGAAGGAGAAATAACTTGGCCATATATGTAGGCACAACGTAAGAGTGTGTATGTGTGTGTGTGTGTGTGTGAGAGAGAGAAAAAGAGAGAGAGAGAGAGAGAGAGCAGAGTTTGTGTGTGTGTGAGAGAGAGAGAGAAAGAGAGGAGTTTGTGTGTGTGAGAGAGAGAGAGAAAGAGAGGAGTTTGTGTGTGTGAGAGAGAGAGAGAAAGAGAGGAGTTTGTGTGTGTGAGAGAGAGAGAGAAAGAGAGGAGTTTGTGTGTGTGAGAGAGAGAGAGAAAGAGAGGAGTTTGTGTGTGTGAGAGAGAGAGAGAAAGAGAGGAGTTTGTGTGTATGATGCTAGATCGATTGCAAGACAGGCTAATGGAATTTAAACATAAACACATTGATGGAGTGGCATACAGCAGCAGCAGCAGTAGTAGTAGTAGTAGTAGCAACAGCAGTTGTAGCGGCAGTATGCAAATATCAAATGATGATGATGGTAATGATGGTGGTGGTGATTTTCTTTTTTCTAGTCAGATTTAGAAGAGGCTGAGTCGTTTATGCCTTTCCAGTGAGATTACAAACCTAAGAACGGTACAGGCCATGTGTACGGCAGATATGCGAGTGATCAATGAAGGCAAGAATCTCAAACTTTTCATTTCCCCTCCACTAAAATATCAGATTGGTGCCAAGTGAAATAGGAGCCAATTATTTACAAGAGTGCAATGGTTTGGCAAAAAGCATTAGAACATAGAATAAAATTACTTGTGTTATGGTTCTTTGCATTCTGAGTTCAAACATATACACACCCATGTGGGCAAATACACACACACACACATGTACGAGTTTCTTTCAGTTCCTGTCTACAAAATCCAGTCAAATGCACAGCTGTGTGGTTGAGAAACTGACTTCCTAACCATGCGCTCTTGGATTCAGTTCCAGTGTGTGGCACCTTGGGCAAGTGGCTTCTGCTATAACCCTGGGCAGACAATGCCTTATGAGTGGATTTGGGAGATGGAACCTGCACCATCCGATTGTGGCCGTTGCCAGCCTCGTCTGGCCCCCGTGCCGGAGGCATGTAATGAGCACCATCCGATTGTGGCCGTTGCCAGCCTCGTCTGGTCCCCGTGCCGGTGGCATGTAATGAGCACCATCCAATCGTGGCCGTTTGCCAGCCTCCCCATGGCACCTGTGCAGGTGGCACGTAAAAAGCACCCACTACACTCACGGAGTGGTTGGCGTTAGGAAGGGCATCCAGCCGTAGAAACACTGCCAGATCAGACTGGGCCTGATGCAGCCTTCTGGCTTCACAGACCCCAGTTGAACCGTCCAACCCATGCTAGCATGGAAAGCGGATATTAAACGATAATGATGATGATGATGTTGATATAGATATCAAGTCATTAAGAATGGAATTTCCGATTTTCTTGAGCACCAGACAGCTCGAAACATCAATGAGATGTTTGGTGAAGATGTGGCAAATGAGCACACTGTACGTTGATGGTTTGAGAAGTTCTGGTCTGGTGACTTTACTCTTGAAAATCAGCCCCGTGGTAGACCTGAGTCTGAATTCAGAATGTAAAGTTGGACGAAATGTTGCTAAGCATTTTGTCTGGCATGCTAACAATTCAGCCAGCTGACCACCTTCGCCACAGTATTTATATGAACAGACTCACAGTATCTTTAAGCTCACTGACCACCAAGTCCTATACTGGGATGGACACCATCAATGATAAGTGCAGAGAAAAAAAAGCAGCTATCGTGTTAGGACCAAGTCAATTTTGCCAGCCTCTGCTATGGCTACCAATCAGGGTCTCTGAAGGGAGAAGAATAGGGTAAAGAGCAAGGGGAATGCTATTGCTCAGGCGATAATGCAACACCTTAGTCTTAGTGTGTTGGAGAGGACAGTTTCGTCCTTGGTCAGACGGAGACTGAGGAGATTGATCTGGGAGTTGCACCTTGTTACTTGGCCAACAACTTTTCTACTTTAGGACTGTGGTGTGATCAGGGCTGAACTGGGGCTACACAACAACAATAACAACAACAACAACAAACTAGTCTCACCAACAATACACTAACATCACATCATCATCATCACCATCAGCATCACAATATCACCAAGATGAGGCCACCATTACCACTGCCACCACAATTCAATCATCATACCGCCTCCGCCGCTGCCACCACCACCACCACCAAAAGATCAATATCATTACCACCAAACACCCCCAGAAGGCACGTGGCTTAGTGGTTAGGGTATCTGACTCATGATCGTAGGGTCACGAGTTCGATTCCTGGTAGTGCGCTGTGTCCTTGAGCAAGACTCTTTATTTCATGTTGCTGCAGCCCACTCAGCTGGCAAGAATGAGCTGCACTTGTATTTGACACATTTGATGTGTCACACTGACTCCCCCCAAGAACTATGTCAAGGGTACATATGTCTGTGGAGTGCTCAGCCACTTGCAGATTAATTTCACAAGCAGGCTGTTCCATTGATCGGTTCAACTGGAACCCTTGTTACTGTAAGTGACAGAGTGCCAGTTAAACACCCTGTCACCACCAAAATTGCTGCCCTCACCATCCACATATCCCTATTACAACCAAAACGTTGTCGTTCTTATCCACACATCACCATCACCAACCATTAGGACATCACTAACACATCACCATTACCACCATCACCACCAGTGTTAACCCTTTAGCATTCAAACCGGCCATATCCGACCCAAACTGGCCAGATCCAACCTTTCATACCTATCCCACAATGTGATTCTGAAAAATAAGCAATCACATTATTGAAATCTTGAAGCTATGAGACAATGCATGGTTGATTCAAAACAATGTAGGAGTGGCTGTGTGGTAAGTAGCTTGCTAACCAACCACATGGTTCTGGGTTCAGTCCCACTGCGTGGCATCTTGGGCAAGTGCCTTCTGCTATAGCCTCGGGCCAACCAATGCCTTGTGAGTGGATTTGGTAGACGGAAACTGAAAGAAGCCTGTCGTATATATGTATATATATATATATGTGTATGTGTTTGTGTGTCTGAGTTTGTCCCCCTAGCATTGCTTGACAACCGATGTTGATGTGTTTACGTCCCCATCACTTAGCGGTTCGGCAAAAGAGACCGATAGAATAAGTACTGGGCTTACAAAGAATAAGTCCCGGGGTCGATTTGCTCGACTAAAGGCGGTGCTCCAGAATGGCCGCAGTCAAATGACTGAAACAAGTAAAAGAGTAAATAAGTATGACATTTGACAAAATAATCTGAATGCTAAAGGGTAAAAACAAACGCTTGCCCTGCTAAAAACTGTAGACAAATCAGACGAATCTTCTTCAAATTGCACCCTGCTGCTTTTACACAAGGAGAAAAAAAAATGAGATAATGTAGTCCCACATATACCCAAGTCAGCTCAGCGATTTGATAACCAGAAATTTGGTAATAATGTAAGTTACTGCAACTTGTGTATGGTTAGGCCCTTAGTAAGTAAACTGTGGAGGCGCAATGGCCCAGTGGTTAGGGCAGCGGACTCGCAGTCGTAGGATCGCGGTTTCGATTCCCAGACCGGGCGTTGTGAGTGTTTATTGAGTGAAAACACCTAAAGCTCCACGAGGCTCCGGCAGGGGATGGTGGTGATCCCTGCTGTACTCTTTCACCACAACTTTCTCTCACTCTTACTTCCTGTTTCTGTTGTACCTGTATTTCAAGGGGCCGGCCTTGTCACTCTCTGTGTCACGCTGAATATCCCCGAGAACTACGTTAAGGGTACACGTGTCTGTGGCGTGCTCAGCCACTTACACGTTAATTTCACGAGCAGGCTGTTCCGTTGATCGGATCAACCGGAACCCTCGTCGTCGGAATCGACAGAGTGCTTCCAAAGTAAATAAACTGGAAACTGCCACAAAACTTGCTTTGGTAAGAAAGGTAATGGTTTTGGTACATTGTGAGATAAGAACATGAAACTCATCATAAAAGACAGGAGAGTCAATGACCAGCCTATACTGATTGGATGCACCACAGCCTCACCTGAAATAGGTAAAAAAGCATCAGACTGTGGACATCTACTGACCAGATGCATCAATGGCTGCAGAGTTAGTATGGTTTGGCTTTAAAATAAATGGACACATAGAAATCAGAAACCACAACGATACAACAAAACCCCAACACAGAAACAGGAAATAAAAACAATATGGTACAATCTGCTATAAAAAATGTAAGTGAAAACTGCTATTGAAAAAACTTTCAACTTATATGTAAACATTTTCCTCTAGTCACAAATACCCCAAACTACTAAATAAAAACAACATAAAAATCTACGCAGAACTTCTCAAAAATAATAAGAAAATTCCAACCATGTAAAACTGATAACAAAAACCAGATAACAAAAATCAGATAACAATAATTCATATAATTTCAGCTGCAGAAATAGAAATAGATGCACTCTCACATGCGTTAGTAATGAAATAGTTGATAGTTTGTTGCACTACTGTTCATACCAGTCCTTCATTTGCATCATCCACCTTCCTCTACCTTTCATTCCACTCTACGTTTTCGTCAGCCTCTGTCTCTCTCATACCCATACTCTAAAACTTCTTTCTCATATATTAGGTCCACTACAAACACCTTTAAAAACAGTTTTAACCAACACACACATTCATTTAATAACTAAATAGGGAAACTATTACCTTCCTATTTGAATTTGAATAGAAATTAAATGCTTCTAACAACCTACATGCCAAACCAAACCAACAAAACAAAAACATAATTGCCGACTTTGTTCAACTGAGATATATGAAATCGTATTCTCTAAACTGAAGCTACTTAAATGCTCCGAAATAATCTCTTCTTGCAGACACTGAACTTATAAAAAACCCTAAAATACTAAATGCCCTTACAAATTACAAAACCAAAACTGTGTATCTTTAAAATAACAACGGCATTCCTTTATACTACGACAGTCAATATATTCGATATTACACAGGATTAAGAAATTCAATATTATATCTGTTTTATATATGATAAATCTATTTAGATGTGTTTCTTATATTGCCTTTGTATTTTTACTAATAAGATTCAACTGGTAACATTTTCATTGTATTCTCTCGCTTATACATTCTGAATCCATTTGATAACATTCGAGATCATATTCACATACTTTGATAAATGTATGATTATATGGTTTTGCTTGCATTTGAAAAGATGTTTATATATACGAGTAAGTATTTGTACAGATATAGCTCACGAATGAATCCTTACATATATATGAATAAGTATGTGTGTTATTTGGTGGCTTAGTGTCAACATATGCTTTTATATGTCTTTCTGTATATGTTTGTAAGTTTTTATATCTGTATATCTACATCACTGCGTCTATATGCACGTAAAAATATATCTATGCATTTATATTTATTTACATGCATGATAGTATTTTTTGTAAATGTACACACACACACACAAACAAATATATATATATATATATATATACACATGTCAGTGTATAACATTGATACATAGATATGTGTCCACATGTATATGTATATATATTGTATAGAGATATGTGTGCATACATGCATGTGTATATATATGTGTGTGTGTGCATACATATAAATATATGTATATATATATGTGTGTGTGTCTGTGTATATATATGTATGTGTGTGTATATATATATATATATACACACACATATATATGTATGTATGTACATGTATGTACAAACACACACACATATATATATATATATGTGTATATATATGTATTCATATCTATCTATATAGATATACATACATGTGTGCACATAAATATGTGTGTGTGTATGTATATGTGATTGTATGTATGTTTATATATACATACACATTTGTATGGGTTTATTTTCTGAGATTAGAAGTGTTTCCCTTTATGTTTCTTTTCGCTTACACTTATATACACACACACACACATATATATATATATATACATCTCAGCTGCTTTCTCATATATGAGCAAAGCCATTGTTAGAAAGAATCACTGAAATGAGTCATTGGTGACGCCCTTGTATGACTCTTGAGCCCGGCGATAGTTTTGCAAATTCTGTTACATAATGCACACCTGAGCTGGCTGGCAGAAACCACAGGTGCCACAGTATGAACTCTTTTGACATGCCTTTTCAATCCTGCAACTGAGAAGTACACCTTTCCACGGGTTATACATGTTCCGTTGTGAACAATAGCCGTATCACAATTTACCACATACATATAGATACATACACACACACATACATATATATATATATATATATGCATCTATCTATCTGTCTATCTATCTATCTATCATCATCATCATCATTTAACGTCTGTTTTCTGTGCTAACACGGGTTATGTATATGCATATATAAATTTACAAACATACATTTGGAATCATAAATATATATACATATTTATGCCCAACCACACACTGTATGTTTGTAAATATGTATGTATGTTTGTGTGGTAAGAAGCTTGCTTTCCAAGGCGGCGAGCTGGCAGAAATGTTAGCATGCAGGGCGAAATGCTCAGCGGTATTTCGTCTGCCGCTATGTTCTGTGTTCAAATTCCGCCGAGATCGACTTTGCCTTTCATGCTTTTGGGGTCGATTAAATAAGTACCAGTTACGCACTGGGGTCGATGTAATCGACTTAATACCTATGTCTGTCCTTGTTTGTCCCCTCTGTATGTTTAGCCCCTTGTGGGCAATAAAGAAATAAGAAACTCTGCTGAATCAGACTGGAGCCTGGTGTAGCTTGCTAGCTCTGGTCAAACCCATGTCTAACCCATGCCAGCATGGAAAGCAGACGTTAAATGATGATGATGATGGGTAGGGAGAGTTTAGGAATGATTACCATGGCCATCGCATATCATCTTCATGGTTTTAATGTCTATTCTTCCATGCTTTCATAGGCCAGATAGAATTTATTAAGGTAATTTTCTATGGCCGGATGTCCTACCTGTCATTATCTCTTGTACCAGTTACGCACTGGGGTCGATGTAATCGACTTAATCCCTTTGCCTGTCCTTGTTTGTCTCCTCCTCTATGTTTAGCCCCTTGTGGGCAGTAAAGAAATAAGAAGCTTGCTTCCCAACCATATGTACGATGTATGTATGCATGTGTGTTGGGTTTTGTGGGCCTAAATAGCTTTGTTTTTATTTGATTGCCTAATAATAAATTGTTTGTATGTTTTGTTATTCACACTTCAGAAGAAACAGAAATTCTAAAAAGAATAACTGAAGAATTTTATATCAACCAATGAGAATGAGAATAAAGGATTGAAGCATTGTTGTCACAGGGATGCTGGACTCAAAGAGGAGATCACGGAGCATACAACATGTGTGGCATGAGTATTGGCCTTCATGTGATGGTCAAACATCAGTGTGTAGGGAGGGGTCCCTTGAAGACAAACAACGGTCAGGTTACTCAGTGGAAGCAGTCTTTGAAGAAAATGTTCCTGCTCTTCAGTGCCTTCACCACCACCAACATCACCACCATGGAAAATGCACGTTGATGATGATATGTGTGTGTGTGTGTGTGTATGTATGTATGTACACATGCACACTTCTTTTATTGTCCTCGGAAGGATGAAAGACAAAGTCAGCCTTGGATGGAATTTGAATTGAGAATGTAAAGTTGGACGAAATGTTGCTAAGCATTTTGTCTGGCCAACAATTCAGCCAGCTGACCCCGTTCACCACAGTGTTTATATGAATAGACTCACAGTATCAATAAGCTCTTTTAGAGTCTTTCTACCGAATCTACTCACAGGGCTTTGGTCAGACTGGAGCTATAAGAAAGAAAAGACACTTGGCCAAGGTGCAAATCAGTGGTCCTAAATGTGAGACCATTTGATTGGGAATCGTACTTCACCTTACAAAGGACAATAGATAGGAAACGGTGCACGTTCTGGTCATTTGGTTTGGTGCTGTTTTGATTGAATCATTTATGCACATTTGAATATGTGAAAGGTGTCTGCCTTTCAAGGGCTAAGAATGCAGGTTCCAACAAAGAAAGGGTGTAGGGAACTATGTTTTGGTGAAAAATCTAAGATTCATGTAAGAGAAGTGGGAACTGTTCAATTAGCAATAAATAGGCAAAGATAGGACATAGATCCACAACCACTTCCACGAACCTGAAATCAAAAGAAAATAGATTCACTGCTAACCAAGATTTTCAACCTGGTGTAAACAAAATCACGTGTGCAGTGTCCTATGATTCTGCGAGTGTTAATTGACAACCTGGCACTGAAGACAACAATCACAGGTGTCTATTAAGCTGATTTGCTACACTGATTACAAACCTGTATCAAAACACAATGCTGTGGAATGTTGACTGCCATTTATTTACTTCTTCTCTTTTAATGTACCTGCTAACACAGCTCACCTTTCAAAAGAGCTGAGTATAAGTTTTATCCAGCTTATTTCCCCCAGAAATTTGCTCCCTGTACTTTTCAACTGTTTCCAAATTTGAAACACAATTTGAAGGGCAGAAAATTCTCTTCCTGTGATGAATGATTCCAGTTGGTTACAGAATAGCATGGTTGATTGAGCAGGATAAACAGTTCTGATGAAACGTCATTGAGGAGCTGTGCAAGAGATATGAAAAACTCACAGACGTTTGGTTGAAGAAAATAAAAGTATTTGTTAGTTAGTTAGTTAATTTTTGGCTCAAAAAGCAAAAAGCAAGGCCATGTAGGGGGACATGGAGTTATGTACAGGGTAGTGTTCATGTAAAGAGTTCAGGCCACTTGTGGTCAAGGGAGACTTTGAACCGAGCGGTCGTCAGCATCTTCACCAGCTCGTCCGGAAGCTTATTCCATGGATCCGCAACCCGGACGGAGAAAGCCCCTCTCTTTCGATTGAGATGAAATCGTCGCAGATAGAACTTTCCAGAGTGACCCCGCAGCTGACGCTCTGTTGTTAAAAAGACAACAAAAATATAAAATGTTCTTCTCTTGTAATTATAGCATTATGTAGGGATTCTAAACTTTCTGTGTTATTTCGTCTGTCTTTATGTTCTGAGTTCAAATTCTGCTGAGGTCAACTTTCATCCTTTCAGGGTTGATAAATTAAGTACCAGTTGTGTACAGGGGTCAATCTAAATGACTGGTGCCTCACCCCAATTTTGGGCCTTATGCCTAGAGTAGAAAAAAATACTGTGTGTGTGTATTCTTTTACTCATTTCAGTCATTTGACTGCGGCCATGCTGGAGCACCGCCTTTAGTTGAGCAACTTGACCCCGGGACTTATTCTTTTTGTAAGCCCAGTACTTATTCTATTGGTCTCTTTTTGCCGAACCGCTAAGTGACGGGGACGTAAACACACCAGCATCGGTTGTCAAGCAATGCTAGGGGAACAAACACAGACACACAAACACATATATATATACATATATACGACAGGCTTCTTTCAGTTTCCGTCTACCAAATCCACTCACAAGGCATTGGTCGGCCCGGGGCTATAGCAGAAGACACTTGCCCAAGTTGCCACACAGTGGGACTGAACCCGGAACCATGTGGTTGGTTAGCAAGCTACTTACCACACAGCCACTCCTGCGCCTATATGTATGTCCATATTTATTCAACTCAACTATGTAAGACAAGTGTATTTGTGTTAATATATATGTATGTGTGTGTGTATATATATATATATATATATATATATATATATATATATATATATATATATATATATGTATGTATATATGTGTATATATATATATATATATATATAAACCTCGATACATATGTGTATATATATATTCTACATTCACAACTGTGACTCATGAGTCAGCCTCATGATGGTGAAGACTGTAATCTTTTCAATCCAATAATATCACATATAATAGTTACATGTCTCTGATGATTTGACAGTAAATGCTGATTATGTAATTTGCCTTATGGCATCAATAATCAACTACGTTAATGAAACACTTTTAAGATGCTGCAACTAAACATCTTCTAAGCGATTTCCTGTTTTGTTTTATCCTTTGCATGTACTCTGTGTAACACTCAAATCCGGATTTAGTAACAAAGGATAGAATTACAATACCCGAATGTATATGCACGGAAAGTTTTAAATACTGGTTAATTTATTCAGCAGTTTAAAGTCTAAATTACACTATGTATATAGTATCACATATATATATATATATATATATATATATATATATATATATATATATGACACACACACATATATGTACATGGTATTTGTTAAATATACGCATACAGATGGTAGAGTTACACGTCTGTAAACTTCAATTTATTGCGATTGTCTTTGCATTTAATAGATAAAAACTCCCTCGGGGGTGTTAAAATCTAAGACAAGCAAGGGAAATAACTCTAAGAATACCCGAGGTATTTCCCTCACCCGCGGTTTTCTCTTTCCCACATCACTCACCACAACCCCACACGTCTCGATCCAGTGAGCTATCTCATATGTGGTCGTTCCGTCAGCTATAAATAACAGTCGAATCTCCCTCAAATCACACCACGTTCCTTAAAAGAGAAAAAAAGAACAAAAACAGATTGTGTACAGTGGGAATGTGGGTACCCTGCATATACGAAAAAGATGTGGTGGTCACTGCTGGAATGCTTTTGATCATGAGTCTTGCTCGATCAGAACCGAGCTGGAGCTAAACGATATCGTCTCCTAGAAGCATACATACATCACACACACACACAAGAACACACAACACGTTTAGTCTCCGCACGCACAACCATATACACCACTGAACAATGGAGTGAAATTCCGGATGTGATGGTCACGACCAGAACGCTTTCGATCATAGATCTGTCCGACCAACAATGCCTTGGAGCTAAATCGCAATGACAACTGTATCACACAATTCGGTCATCTAAAGCAGCCGTACTCAATGACACATTGTCGCGTGCACAAATCAGGCTTCACCGACATGCATATACATCCAAACTTATACACTCTATGCACATATATACACGCTATCCATGCACGTCTATACACAATATATAGACTCATACAAAAACTCTTTCATGCTCATTAAAACAGTAGATTTTTATATATATATATATATATATATATATATATATATATATATATATACTGTTATTGATCATACGCACGCATACACTGGTTGCTTGCTCCCTCTAAAGGACATACATTAACATAAATACACGCGTACAATTTATTTTTGTTATCTCCAGCGTTGTCGATCATCCTCAAAGAATGACCTCCCCCACCACAGATGCACGATACAGGCAGAAAATCCATATCAACGATAGCTGTGTGTGTTTGTATTAGATATCGGCAGAACCAGATACAAATTGAATGGGTGAACGTGTGTGCGCACGCCCACGCGCATCTGTTTTTTAATTGCATTTTAATGCAGTCGCATCCTTACACGACTATATATATATATATATATAGATATATATAGATAGATAGATAGATAGATAGATAGATATAGATAGATAGATACATATATATATATATATATAATATATATATATATATATATATATATATATAGATAGATAGAGAGATAGAGAGATAGATAGCCGTGTATGCATACATATATATGTGTGTGCAGAGAGAAATGTCTGTGAGGATAAAGTGTGTGTTTATTATAAATGCGTATACGTATAAGATTGTATACAAGAATAACCGGAAGACCAGTTTTTGATATTCCGAGTTAATTTATGACAAGGTTAGCGTAGTAAACCAAGGTGAATAATACAAACGAAAATGGTTCGGTAAGGTGAGAGAAACGGAAGAGCATCCTAGAATTGACATCGAACACGATTGGCGAAGGTTTTGAACGAGGGGGAAAAAGAAAACGGGAGCAACTTACCATCGCCTAAACACACTCGGAAGCTGGTCCCTCTGAACACGAAGTAGAGAATCAAGCGTTTCCTAGAGGAAAGACCCAATCCGAGGGCACTTAGTTCTTTCCAGCATTGCGTTAGGGTATCCCACGAAGGTGGGAACAGTACCAGAGTCCCCTTTAACGGGGGTCGCCGCGGGTGCCAAAAGTGGTTGTTGTGATGGAGGCAATGATTGTGGTAGCAATCAGTGTTTATGTTGATATTTTCGAAGTAATGCATTCGTTCATCTGTAAACGAGCCGCAAGCTCTGTAGCGGTGACGAGTATGATGTTGATGGTATTGTTGTTGTTGCTTCGGGCTCTGATGGTACCGCTGGTGCTGGTGCTGGTGCTGTGTTGAAGTGTCACCTTCCGCCCAGCTATACCAAGCCATGCCCCTCTCGTCGAGCTGGGACAATCGACTGGAAGCACTTCACGCGCGTACGGCAGCAGCACTCTGCTCATATACGGGTGGTTCAGTCGGATGGCTGGCTGTCTTGCTCGGCTTCTTCGATGGCTGGTTAGGATGCAGCAGCCGAGTAGACACTCTTTCTCCCACTCCAAGCTCTCTTTCTCCCTCTTAGCGCCTGTTGTAGGTAACTCTAGTTGTATTCCAGTTGTATTCTCAGCAGCTGATGAGAAGAAGCGTGCTCGGAGTGGTGGTGGTGGTGGTAGCTGGTAACATCAAAGGCAGCGGTAACTAGTCGTGCCATGGCGCTAACACTGATGATGAAGATGATGGTGTGGTTGGCCGTGGTGTTGCTGAAGCTGGTAGCAGTAACTATAGTGGTGATGGAGGCGGCTGCGGTGGTGGCTGTGATGATGGTGGTCGCAACACAACCAGTGAAAACGTTGAAGTTACTACAGATGGTGGTGGTGATGTCGGCAGTACTAGTGAAACCATCAGGAGCTGTAGTACTTTTAGAGTTTACTACTTGCTACTGAATTCGAATGTCAATGGGGCTGGATGCAGACTCTCGAAGAAGTAACGATAATAGCAACAAAAGATATATAATAATAGAGATGGCATTGGTAAAAGCGAGGCTGTTAGTAATAATATGTGCCTGGCAGCACCCACTGTTCGTTCATAGCAACAACAGCAATATTTATATATATAACTGAGGATCTATCGTTAGTCTAAGGAGTGGTGGAGATGGCGGTGGTGATGAAGGAGTCTGAATCGTCAAGTATTCACTTCCATTCTTCGCGGCATACCAACTTATCTGGATGGAGCGATCTGCTAGAAATAACTGACCAAATCGCCCTCAAATCACACAAACACAAACTACTCGGGGATGTTACATAATGTAGTAGTAGAATGTCCCCTAAAAAGGACGAGATGGTCATGGCTCGAAACGATGTCTATGGCCACAGATCTTGCTCGGTCGATCGATCAGGGTGAACCAGTGACTATAAACATCGATGTCCAGTTGTTTTGCTTTCCTTTCATCTACCTAAATATGCCGTTCCCACCATGCCTTCGTCCACACAACCAGTTCCTTTCCATTCCTTGGACATCGATCACTCTTCCTGCCACTCAGAGCCAACTTGTTGCCCCTCCTACTCTGCCACACCTTAGTAAACTCACTGCATTCTTCTTCTCATTAGTAAGTTGCCAAGTTTAGTAAAGACAGACAGACAGACAACCAGGTTGTTATATTGTTGTTTAACCACAGGTCAGCCAGGATCGAATATACTACACCATGTTGAAAGCCATTCCGATTTTGTTTTACACACTGTCTCTGGGTTTACATTATTCATTGTGTCTTTCTCCCCCTCCCACAAATACACCTTTTTGAAAGACAATCAGGTATGATCTAAGGGAAATTTGACTGCTATTTCTAGCAGATTAAGCGACCGTTTAGATTCTTTTTTTGTTATGTCGAACACAATGTGAAAGCTACGTAAGTATTGTAGTATGTAAGGCTATTTATTCACCAGGTCATCTACACCCCTCACCAGTTGTAGTAGTGGCGGTGGTGGTGGTTGTGGTGGTGTGGTGGTAGTGTCGGTTATAAATCTCTCTGACTCAGTAAGCAAGGGAGCAGCCAGATACTTGATGCTCGATGCCAGAATAGTAGATTTTCCAAATAAGGGAAGCTAGGAGTAAAAAGAAGAAGAAGAAAATTATAATAAATAATATAATGTATGGAATGGCTGTGTGGTTAAGAAGGTTGTTTTGGAACCATATGGTTTCAGTTTCAATCCCATTGCACAGCACCAAGAGCAAATGTCTTCTGTTATAGCCCTGGACAGCTCAATGGTTTGTGAGTGAATTTGGTAACCTGATTGTGCGAAAACCTGTCATACATAGACATACACACAAATCATCATCATCATCATCATCGTTTAACTTCCGCTTTCCATGCTAGCATGGGTTGGACGATTTGACTGAGGGCCGGTGAACCAGATGGGTGCACCAGACTCCAGTCTTGATCTGGCAGAGTTTCTACAGCTTGATGCCCTTCCTAACGCCAACCACTCCAAGAGTGTAGTGGGTGCTTTTACATGCCACCGGCACGGAAGCCAGTTAGCCTCTCTGGCAACGATCATGCTTGGATGGTGCTCTTAGCACCCTACGAGCACGGGGCTCAAGTGCCAGTAAGGCGACGCTGGTAACGATTATTGACCCCCTGAAAGGATGAAAGGCAAAGTCAACCTCGGTTGAATTATAAATAATGATAATGCGGAGGTATGGCTGTGTGGTTAAGAAGTTCAATTCCCATCTGCATGTTTTGGGGTTCAGTCCCACTGTGCAGCACCTTGATCAAGTGTCTTTTATAATAGTATAGCCCCGAGATAACGAGTACCTTGTGGATTTGGTAGATGGAAACTGTGTGGAAACCCAGTGTATATGACTGTGCATGTTTATGTGTGTATGTGTGTGTGTGTACCTTTGTGTTTATACCCCCTTCCCCTTAACAACTGTTGGTTTATTTACATCCCTATAATTTAGCAGTTTCAATAAAACAAATAGACAGAATAAGGACCAGACTTTAAAAAAAAGCAAAAAACAAAACACCATTCAAGGCATTGCTCCAGCATGGCTGCTGTGCTGTCCAATGACTGAAACCTTTAAGGTGTAAAAGGTACTGAAAATGATTATCAAAATGAATTAATTTCTGGGAATTGAACCAATATCCTAACCCTTCATCTGTTTATTATTATGATGATGAAGATGATGATGATGATAGGGGAGAAGAAAACAACATAGCATGGTATGTAAAAAATGCCACAGAACCACTATTATTAGAAGTAAGAAGGTCAGGCTTGTGTAGGATGAAAGATTGCAAAGATAAAGCACCATACAAGAAATTGAAAACGAATGGAACTGAAAATAGGTGGGTAAAGAAAAGAATGCATGGTCAATGTATGTTGAAGATAAGACAGACAGAGAAAAAAAGATGGCTATGGATGACTAAAAGGGATTTAAAACCGGAAACGGAGGCTCTAATGTGTGCTGCCCAAGAGCAGGCACTAAGAACCAATTACGTCAAATATAGAATAGATAACACAGCAGAAAGTGATAAGTGCAGAATTGCGGACAAAATGGAGAAACCGTATGGCATATTACCAGTCAATGTACGCCACTAGCCCAGAAGGAATAAAAGAGACGTCATAACAATGTAGCAAGGATTGCCTGTTGGACACTTTGCAACAAGTATGGACTTGTCAGAGCAGAAAAGTGGTACGACCACAAATCTGAAGGCACCATATAAAATGATAATGCAAAGATCCTATGGGATTTTATGATTCAGTGCGACCATGAGATAGAGAATAGGAACCCAGACAGAGTGTTAATTGAGAAAGAAAGCAAACTATGCTGGATCATAGATATAGCATACCCAGCTGACAACAAGGTGTGTGATAAAGAAGAAAGAAAAGTTGATAGATATAACAGGTTAGCTTGGGAGGTTAAGCAGTTGTGGTCGATGCAAAAGGTGGTAGTAGTACCAATAATTGTTGGAGCCCTGGGAACAGTGAGTAAAAATCTTGAGAAGTACGTGGAACAAATAGGGGCTGCAATAAGGGTGGAGCACTTGCAGAAAAGAGCACTGCTTAGAACCACCCGAATACTCCAGATGGTGTAGTACATCTTCAGTGCTAGAAGGTGTGCAAAGGCAATAATAATAATAATAATAATAATAATAGTAATAATAATAATAATAATAAAGTGACAAACCTTCTGAAGTTCTTATTAGAAACTTGAGTTCTTCAAAAGCCATTGTATAGTTTTTCATAACTTAGTTTGGAAAAGATCTGTTCCTCTTTGGTTAGGGGTGTGTCAGGCCTTCATCTGAAAAACAAAAAACAAAAATATTTACAATAAAAACTGAGTGAATAAGCTAACTCCCAACAAATTTTGAGCTAGGCATGGCTGTGTGGTAAGAAGCTTGCTTCCCAACCACATGGTTCTGGGTTCAGTCCCACTGCTTGGCACCTTGGGTAAGTGTCTTCTACTGTAGTCTTAGTCAGAATAAAGCCTTGTGAGTGGATTTAGTAGACGGAAACTGAAAGAAGCCCATTGTGTATGTATATGTGTGTGTTGTTTTTGTGACTGTGTTTGTCCCCCTGCCACTGTTTGATAACTGGTATTGGTGTGTTTATGTCCCTGTAACTTTGGTAAAAGAGACCAATAGAATAAGTACTAGGTTTACGAAATAAGTTCTGGGGGTCGATTCATTGAAACCCTTCAATGCAGTGCCCCAGCATGGCCACAGTCAAATGAATGAAACAAGTAAAAGAATAAAAAAAAGGATGTTATTGTTCTTGTTTAGTTCTATATTAACTCTGATTGATCAAATTCATGATCAAAATATTCCACCCATGGCCTTACCATTTTATTTTCTGACAATGTATCCTGCATTATTATCCAAATTGTGTCTTTGATTCTTAAAGATTATGGTTGCTATTCCTGACAGGTTCTGTGAGCATTTAAAGGGCTCCTCTTTGAAATATCAAGCTTTTTTATGGTTTTCAGGAGCAGAATACTATAACCAGGAATGTCTCAATTCCAATATTTATCGGGGAAAAGTAATTAATTATCTGGGGATATTATTTAAGGTACAAAAACCTATTTTATGCACTGAAACTGGAGATTAATGCTGAAGCTCAAAGACATTGCAAGATTTAGAAGACATTTATTGAACTAGATTATGCTAATACAATGTTAAGCTAGATTAAGCTGTACTACAAACATCTATTAATCCAATTATAATTATTGGCAGTGTGTCTCCATCTCTCTCTGTTTGTGCCCCAAAGGGAGATAACTCTAGTCATTTTAGATCTTTCTCCCTTGGTCACCGTATACGAACTTGAATGGGTATAACTACAGATGTGTGCTCCTCACTCCTGGCATTGATTTAGCCTTTAATTTTTAATCGTTTTTGTCATTCGAATGCAGTGAAGCCAGAACACCACCTTGGAGGGTTTTAGTTGAATGAAGCAACCCCAGCACTTAGCCTATGCTGGTTATCAACAGGTGGTGGTGGGAGCATACACAAACACAAACACACAAACACATACATGCATACATATATGACTGGCTTGTTTCAGTTTCCATCAACCAATTCTACCAGCTCACCACCTTAGAAATATACGAATATTGGAGTTGGAGTGGGGTGCCTTAAGTTTTTCTAAGTAAATGTATGTTGGTGTAGAGCAGTGCTTTTCAACCTTTTTGCTGGAGTGGAACCCCAAGGAAACATTTCACTGGCTCGAGGAACCCCTGTGCAATAATTTAATAGTCTTATTCACATATATCTGCACAGGAAAATTAAAAATCACTGCTGATTTTAGCAGTTTTGTAACTTCTTGCGGAACTCCTGGACTGTACTGGCGGAACCCTGGTTGAAAACCACTGGTGTAGAGCATTTTAAGGTTAGACTGGGGGAAAGATGTTAGCATAGGGAACCTAGAGTTTGTCTAGGGAACTACATTGGAGAAGAGTACCTAAAGACAGCCCAGGGAAATGCATAAATATGAGTATTTGGATCATCATCATTGTCATCATTATTATTATTGCTGAGGTCGACGTTGCTTTTCATCCTTTCGGGGTTGATAAAATAAGTACCAGTTAAACACTGGGGGCGATGTAATCGACTCATCCCCTCTCCCACCACCAAAATGGCTGCCCTTGTGGCAAAATTTGAAACTATTATTATTATTATTATTATTGCTCTGGTTATTATTAAGGTGGCGTTGTGCCGCCGGGGTCGACTTTGCTTTTCATCCTTTTGGGGGTCGATAAATTAAGTACCAGTTACGCACTGGGGTCGATCTTTCCCTCAAATATGAGGCCTTGTGCTTCCAGTAGAAAGGATTATTAAGGTAGCAAGCTGGCAGAACCGTTAGCAGGCCGGGAGAAATGTTTAGTGACATTTCGTCCATGTTTATGCTCTGAGTTAAAATTCCGCCGGGGTTGACTTACCCTTTTATCCTTTCGAGGTCGATAAAATAAGTACCAGCTGTGTACTGGGGGTCTATGTATTCGACTTCCATCGCCTTCCTGAACTTGCTGGCCTTGTGCCAAAATTTGAAACCGTTATTAAGATGGCGAGCTGTCAGAATGGTGAACCCGCCGAGCAAAATGCTTAGCAGCATTTCGTCGACTTTGCCTTTCATCCTTTTCGGATCGATAAAATAAATACCAGTTGAACATTGGGGCTAATGCAATCGACTTATTCCTCCCCTAAAATTGCTGGCCTTGTGCCAAGATTTGAAACCAATACAAGCCTAAGTTAAGGCGGCGAGCAGGCAGGATCGTCAGCATTTTGTCCGTCTTTGTGTTCTGAGTTCAAATTCCGCAGAGGTCGACTTTGTCTTTTGTTCCTTCAAGGTTGACAAAGCAATTACCTATTTCTGAAAAGGTAAATATTTTTTTTTATTTCCACGTGTCCCTATTTACACAACTATAAGGAATGAACTTCCTAGGTGTTTTCATTATAGTTCAGTTTAATTTCTTAAAGATGTAAGAAATTAATTATCCCAGCATCTTCCACCAAAATATCTGAATTCGTCGAGGAAGACCCTACGCGGCGGTTAGGTTTGTTAGAAAATGATACCAAATACTCCTCAAATCAAAACGTATCGTCTTGAAGAAAGAAAAAGTGGGGGAAGTGGAAGAATATATTCAATATTGCAGCCACAGAAAACATTATATTTGAAACAAAAATAGAGTAAAATCAATAAAAGTTGGGTTAATCACCGCTTGAACGAATTTCGTCCCATGTCTCCTGGACCAGGGACAGAGGGGAAACGAAACAACAGTTCGAAGTCAAGGAAGAAATAATTTCATTTTTCATAACATTCCTTTCTTGTATTATAAACTCCATTCACCTCTGGGATACCTTATAGGAACATTTAATCGAATTCAAGGACTTGGCTGGTATTTTTATTTCAACGGCCCTGGAAGAGCCGTGTCTATAACCCAAAAAGCCTTCCCCTCCCTGCCGGGGCAACTGTCCTTGTGTGCCGATTCCCCCTTCACAGGCAGCGCCTGAAGAAGGTTAGACAAGAATGAATGAAAGGAAAATGCTGATGTTGGCGGGATTTTAACTGAGAACGAAAAGGTTCGTAAGTTTATTTTTCTGATATTATCGGAAAAAGTAGGAATGTTTTGGTTAAACAAATACCTTAGAATTGGGGTCAGGTTTGTCTTAGAAACAATTATTTACATAATATGACGCGGAGAACCCAGTTTCGAAAACATTCCAAATTACTGCATTTTAAGTGTCTCATTCACTCAGGAAGATATTAATGTAATAATTTTCCCTCTTTCTTGTCTTAAGAAAATATTCTTGTCTGAAAAGAAATTCTTTATATTTTGGTCGAGGCATAACTACAATTTGGTACCCTTCTCCCTTCCAACTTTGTCACCGCATTAAAAAGATGCACTTTTAAGAAAGTTCTAATTAAAGAAAGATGTGCTTCGACTGATATATTTCCCGACGGATTTTTTTACAGCTTTACAATGCCTTGGAAAAAACCCCTTAAAACCGCAGTTAACATAAATTTGTATCACCGAAATCATTTTTTTTTTTTTTGTTAAACATCACCATCAGCACCTTTGAGAGGTCCTCCTGGCCTCATCAACCGCCCGTTATAAGTAGCAAAGCATCGTCCCATCAGAATCATTTCGTGTCTTTTCCCTCTCATTTTTCAAACAACAAAAAGCCAACAACACCAAGTTCCCTCTGCTCCCATCACCTTGCCATCGTCCCAACTACCATCGAAGCATTTCCCCGTCACTAAAGAAAAAAGTTTTACTTACCAGAAAAGCTAAGATTACTTTTAAGTTGTGGCTGTGAACTACGTGTAAGTTTGGTATCGATCGCCATGTGACAGTTTCTGTTGGGGCTTACGGCAAACAGATTTACGGACTGTTACATACATATTGGTAGACATTGCATGTGGTGGCATCTGGTGAGGCCTGGGACACCAAACCACGCGCTTCTTTTCACCGCGGAATGTGTGTATGTGTGTGTGTCTCCACCGCCGTCAGCGTCATTGTTTTAACGTCCACTTTTCCCTGCTTGCATGGATCAGACGGAATTTGTTGAGGCAAGTTCCCTCATGATCATCATCATCGTTTAACGTCCGTTTTACATGCTGGCATGGGTTGGACGGTTTAACTGAGGTCTGGAAAGCCAGCGGCTGCACCAGGCTCCAATCTGATCAGGCAATGTTTCTACAGCTGGATACCCTTCCTAACGTCAACCACTCCGAGAGTGTAGTGGGTGCTTTTATATGTTCCACTGGCACAGGAGCCAATCAGACGTCCCTGGCTTCAATCATGTTTGGATAGTGCTTTTTATGTGCCACCAGCATGGGAACCAGTCAGTGGGTACTAGCATTGACTGTGTTTGGATGGTGCATTTTACAAGCCACTGGCACAGGAGCCAGTCAAGGGGCACAGGCCACAGCTATGATTTTGGTTTTATTTGACTCAACAGGTGTTCTCAAGCATATCGTATATACCCCCCACCCATATATATATGTAATTCAAAATATGAACAAAAACAAACTATTTAATAAATTTTTAGTTTTCAAAATGAAACAAAACCGTCAGATGGAAAATAATGTATATTTTTCTATTCTTCCATTTTATTTTTATTTGAAAAGTTTTTACTCATTTGGATTTAAATGAGTTAACTTGGGCATTGAAAAAATACATATAACTTAACTATCTTCGATTTTTTATAAGATGTGTTGCTTTTAAATGATAATTCTTAAAACAAGGAGCTACACACAAAGTTATCTTGCAGACATCACACATGTATCTGCTTTCTCTTCAAATCTTCTTTCCTTTAGCGTCTCTCTTCTCTGTACATTTTGCACACTATCTTGTAGGGTTCTTTTTCTTATCACTTGGTGGTATTTCCATGGGAAAGTGACCAGCTGGGGCAAATCTTGTTGGATGTGGGATCGATGACGGTCTTCCTGGTTTCATGGGAGGCAATAAGGGCCTATATTTTATTCAATAATCTTGGTTATTATTTGCATTCTAAATTTCAGCGGTTTCATAGCAGACGCTGAAGTTTCCAAAGATGCTTTATACAAAACATAAACATTCCAGATAGCCAAATCCATCAAATGAAAAAATACTTATTTTTTTTAAACAACACAAGTAAATTCGTGATTGCTCAAACATGAAACGACACAAAACAAATAAACTTGTTTGAGTGCTAAAATTAAAAGTTAATTTTGCCCGAGTATACTCGTCTGGTTCTAAAAAGATACATTTGCAATGCATGAGTAAACTCGGGATAATCCATTAAGGGGTTAATAAAATGAATCATATACTTATTATTTATATATACATGTGTGTGTGTATATATATATGTGTGCGTGTGTCTGTGTATATATATATATATATATATATGATGCCAGCACCGCCACTCGTGGCTGATGCCAGCACCGCCTCGACTGGCTCCGTGCCGGTGGCACATAAAATACACCAATCCGACCGTGGCCGTTGCCAGCCTCGCCTGGCACCTGTGCAGGTGGCACGTAAAAAGCACCCACTACACTCACGGAGTGGTTGGCGTTATAGGAAGGGCATCCAGCTGTAGAAACATTGCCAGATTAGACTGGAGCCTGGTGCAGCCTTCTGGCTTCCCAGAACCCCGGTCGAACCGTCCAACCCATGCTAGCATGGAGAATGGACGTTAAACGATGATGATGATGATGATGATGATATATATAAGGAGAGTTTATGAAAAAAACAAAAGACGAAGACAGGTGGAGTATAAAACAAACAGATGTATTAGTATAATGCTCAGGAATAGAAAAAGTCTTTCACGTTTCAAGCCTATGCTCTTTTACAGAAAGGGACACAGAAAAAACAAGAGAAAAAAATGTGTGTAGTGGCTAACGATCTATCATGGCATCTATATATATATATATATATATATAGATAGATAGATTTTCTGTAGGTAAAATCTGGCAATATGTGGGTTCTGTCTGTGTTTGCTTGATACATATAGACTGTGTATTTGAGTAAACATTAACATAGCAATTTTGGATGGCGTTTGAGTTATTTTGTTAATCTCTAATATTATCGACAGGCATTGATGTTTCTAGCTGCTCTACCCTTAACAATCACCCTACAATGTTCTCAACTATTCACTAGTTTTATCTACCGTTCTTTGTCTCTTGACTATCATAATCCCATCAACAAAATATTGTGTATTATATTAGCACGAGCAAGGATGTATTGAATGCGTTTATTTTTGTATATACCTGGCGAAGACTGTTTCTACGGAACGCTTGCTTGCATTGAGAAGAGACAAACACTTCTGAGTTTGTCATGGGTTAGCCTACACGTTAAATAAAGTCCTTTTGAAATTCTCCCTGAGGATATACCCAATTCACTGGTTTTGAATAAGGAATTTTATTTTTGAAATTGAAGAATTGTGTATGGAAACAGGTGTAGGTAGGAAATCCTATGTTTGAGATTGAATGTCTTCAAATAAAAACTTCTGAACGTAAAGTTTTATCCATTTTCTTGTACAAAAACACAAAATCATAAAATTAAGACATCACGATTAGTTTTATTTAATATGTTTTAATATTCTTTAATTCGCTTTCGATTCTCTCTTAACCAACGGTCAATTTTGTCCTTCAAGTCCACATTGGGTATGACCTTATCCATAGTCAGTGGTTTCCGGCTGAATGGGTCTGACTGGTCACTGAAATATAAACAGACAGATGGACTTCAATAACATGAACAATGGAGTCACTAACTGAAGCAACACACACACACACAAGTATATATACTGTATTTTGACGTGTATAAAGAACCCTTTTTTTTGTCAAAAATTAGGTTAAAAAACAGAGAAAAAAACACAAGAAAAAACAACAATGTGAGGATGTGGTACATGCAAAGTATTAATTAATAAGATGCTCAGGGAAGGAAAGAAAGGGTGTTTTAGGTTTTGAGCAAAGCTCTTCTTCAGAAATAAAGAGGATGAAGACCTTTGGCGATATGCTGCACTTGAGAAGACCCGTCAAGCCAAATGAAATCGTTGTCGTGGCCAATGCTGGTGGCACATGAAAAGCACCTTTCAAGTGTTGGGCCTCACGGAGGCAGTAACAAATGACTGAGGCCTTTGCCATTATACTGTGCTTGGGAAGAAGACCCATCAAGCCAAGTGTAATCATAGTCAGGGCAGATACTGGGGTGACACAGCTGGCACCCATGCTGGGGCATGTAACAACACCCATTACACTCTCAGAGTGGTTGGTGTTAGGAAGGGCATCCAGCCATAGAAAACCATGCCAAATCAAACTGGAGTCAAACTCTCGGCCTTCCTTCATGCCAGCATGGACAATGGACGTTAAATGATGATGATGATGATGATTTATGTGTGTATTTGTGCTTCCTTGTTTTGGCATGGTATGATGGTTGCAAATGAATTCCATTCATTTCCAATATTCCGTGGAAATCTGCCAGGCTACGGGATAACATTATCTTTCTTGGAAACATGTGAGGATTGGCAACAGGGGGGAAGCAACCTGCCATACAGAAATCTGCCTCCACAAATTCCATTTGACCCATGCAAGCATGGAAAAGGGGACATTAAAAAACCATGGTGATGATGATGACAATGATGATGATGATGGCGATAGGTTTTGCAAACTTACCTCAACAGATGTCGTGCAATAACAGTTCGATCCAGGGTTTTCTGTGAAGTTGGCAAGATGACTGGGTCCTTCATTAATGTCCCCATTATAGGGTCCAAGAACTCATCAGGGGCTTCAGACAACATTTCATCCTCTTCTTTCTGTTTCACTCCCAAGTCCTTGAAATAAGAATTTAGAAAAACCGTGTTAGGATATTTAAATTCAAAGAAAAATAACGATAGAGACTAACGTGTAAACTTTACTGATGGCATACGAGGAATCAAGCCATTCTCTTCAACCAATAAACCAGCTCCCCCAACCCACCACCAGAGTGTACATCTATAACCACAAGATCTTTACACAGGGACACAAAGTTCAAGTGCTCCATCCCCAGGCAATACACCAGACATCTTTATAATTATCACACAATGGCAGTGAGTTGGCAGAAGTGGTAGCACACTACACTAACAATGCTTGCCATCATTTCTTCTGGCCCTTTACGTTTTGGGTTCAAATTCTGCCAAGGTCAATTTTGCCTTTCATCCTTTCAGGGGTCAATAAATTAAGTACCAGTTCTAAACACTTGGGTTCAAGTAATCAACTAGTACCCTCCTGCCAAATTTCAGGCCCTGTGCCTTTAACAGAAAGGATTATTATTATTATTATTATGGTGGCGAGCTGGCAGAATCGTTAGAACGCCAGGCAAAACGCTTAGTGGTATTTCATCTGTTGCTACATTCTGAGTTCAAATTCCACTGAGGTTGACTCCAGAGAGTGTACCTGGTGCCTTCAACGTGTCACCAGTATGTGTGTGTGTGTTTGTATTTGTGCCCCACCACACCACTTGATAACTGGGGTCAATTTGTTTGAAAAAACCCCATCAAGGCAGTGCCCCAACCTGGCCACAGTTCAATGACTGAAACAAATAAATCATCAAAGATAAAAAAGAAAAAAACGAACTTACTTTGATTTTCTGATCCAAAGCCTCAAAACTTTCAATGTCTTGTTGAGACCAGCCAATTTTATGCAAGATATGCTTTGCTTTAATCAACAAGCTTTCAGAATACGAACGACCATCCGACAGAACAGCGAAACAGAATTTCTCATTTTCAGCAAGGTTCAGGTAAGTTTTGCAGATATTAGAGACAATCTGCTGTGGTTTGAATTCATATTCGTTCTTGTCTTTCACGTTAAAATTCTTCTGTTTTGGACCAACCTAAAAAAACAAAAAAATAACTAATTAAAACATAAAACATTTCTTCGTAATTTACTCGTCTGGATATGTGAGAACGCCGAACGTATTATGGTAAGATATCTTTTATTCTTTTACAAGCGAACCTCCTGCCCTTTGGCCTAGTCTGTACGGTGCTTGAATGTGTGTGTGGATATTGAAATACGTTTAGGCTAGAAAGAGGGGATCTTTGTGTCAGATGAGGAAAGGTTATAGTGAGACTGAGAGACAGAAACAGGGGTTTCTCTGTAAGAATTAAAAACAATTTACACAGAATGGTCTTCTTCGTGTATTATATTTTAGACTGAATTTAGTGAAAAAACATCAGTCCTGCCACTTAAATAAATAAATAAATGCACCCTTTTAAAGCCTAGCCAGGCTCATGGGCCCGGTTTCCCGGTTTCAATGGTGTATGTGTTCGTTCCACAGCTGGATGGGATGCCAGTCCATCGCAGCGTTACTCATTTTTGCCAGCTGAGTGGACTGGAGCAACATAAAATGAAGTGTTTTGCTCAAGAACACAACATGCTGCCTGGTCCAGGAATCGAACCACAATCTTACAATCATGATGCTGGCATCCTAACCACTAAGCCATGCGCCTCCACTTCTGCCACTTACACACCACAAATTCTTCATTTCACCATCCACTCTCCCAATCCCTCCACGCCCACCACACCAGCAGTAGCAGCAGCTGCTGCTGGTTGCTGTCGCTTCATTCACCCTTGCTGATTCACTCCACACTTACCAGATGCACAAGGAAATAATTCAACATCTCCGAGATCCTGGTGACCATTGAGTCATGGGTAAAGATGGACTTGATGTCTGTGGTCAGCAATTCTATAGCCTGGATGGTAGAATTAGCCATGATGTTGTGGTATCTGGCCAACATGCTGATCTGACGGAGATTTGATGTATGCTCTTGTTGTTGCTCGTCCGACAAGTGTCTCCACGTCTCTGATTCCTCTTCCTGTTGTTTCTCTTTAATTTGCATCATGTACTGCACAACGGATTAAGAGATATAAATAAGATACAGTTAGGAGATAAAAGATAGAGGTAAGACAGAAAGAAGAGATATAGAGACATTGGGGCAGCCTTCCAATTTACCAGCCCTGGTCAAACCGTCCAACCCATGCCAACATGGACAACAGATGATGATGATGATGATCATCATCATCATCGTTTAACGTCCGTTCTCCATGCTAGCATGGGTTGGACGGTTCAACCGGGGATCTGGGAAGCCAGAAGGCTGCACCAGGCTCCAGTCTGATCTGGCAGTGTTTCTACAGCTGGATGCCCTTCCTAATGCCAACCACTCCATGAGTGTAGTGGGTGCTTTTTACGTGCCACCTGCACAGGTGCCAGGCGATGCTGGCAACGGCCACGATCGGATTGGTGCATTTTACGTGCCACCGGCATGGAAGCCAGTCGAGGCGGCACTGGCATCGGCCACGATTTGGATGGTGCTTTTTACGTGCCACCGGCACAGAAGCCAGTCAAGGCGGCGCTGGCATCGGCCACGATTCGGATAGCGCTTTTTATGTGCCAGGTTCAATTTCGATTCCGATAATATAGATAAGAGATAGATAAGCAATGTAGAGATATAGATGAGAGATATGTAGATACAGACAGATAAGAGGTAGAGATAAGAGATATAGATAAGATATATGATGCTGAGTAAAATGTAAGCAACGTTTTGAGACATGAAATTTCATCCCAATATATTTCAACAACGTGGAAATTTTATTCATCAAAGAAAGTACCTTTAAAATCAACAAATTTTTGCCAGCAAGTTATAATTTTGTTTATTCCACTGACATAAAAATCTGGAGTTCCGGAGCTGATGAACTCTTGGAACGCACTTTCAGCATTGGTGTGATTTTTTTTAACTCCTTCTCTCACAGGAAATCATCAAGGTGCTTGAAAAAGTTGTAGTGGGTAGGAGAAAGGTCTGGGGAATAAGCTGGGCGGGGAAGAACTTTGTAGCCAGTACTTAACTTTATTGACCTTGGAGGCATGGAAGGCACAACTGACCTTAGAGGGATTTGAACTCAGAACATAAAGAGCCAGAAGAAATATCACAAGACATTTTATCTGGTATGTTACCATGGGGTACAACAGAAGTTGCAGTAGAGCTTGAATAGTCATTAAAGAAGCATCGTTATCTAAATGTTCCTCATGGTTGCCTTGTTTATTTAAGTAAGCTTCGATATATAACATGCAAGCTGTAAAGATTACAGACCGGAGTGAGGTAGGAGGAGGAAGGGTGCGGCAGAAAGGAAATGCTGGGGGTTACTCACGGATAAAGCTTCATCCAGTAAGAAGATGGCATCGTTGATGAGTAAGTTGATGAAACGCAAAAAGAGGGGGGCATTGGGAGCTTCTATGTTCTCCTCTGCATACACAACCAATTCCTGCAATGAGAAAGAACAGGGTTAATGATGGTTAAAGAGTGATTGGAAGCAGGGGATAGGAATGGAAGGTGAAGTAAAGGAAGGTGGTGTGTTTGTGAGTGAGTGAGAGAGAGAGAGAAAGAGAGAGTAGACATAGATATATAAAGAGAGATAAAGAAACAGAGATACAGATATATAGAAGGACATAAAGAGAGAGGGAGAGAGAAATAAAGATAGACATAGAGAGAGCAACACAACAAGAAAGATAAAGACATATACAGAGAGAGAGAGAGAGAGATACAGGGAGTGACAGAGAGAGATAAACACAGAGAGAAAGAGAAAGTGATAGACATAGATATATAAAGAGACAAAGATATATAGAAAGACATAAAGAGAGAGGGAGAGAGAAATAGAGATAGACATACAGGGAGTAACACAAAAAGAAAGATAAAGACATAGACAAAGAAAGAGAGAGAGAGAGACACACACACATACAGCGAAAAGAAAGGACAAACAGAAAGTAGGGGCAAGGCTGTGAGAGTAGAATAAAGGATGAAGAAACTGATGGGAAACAAAAGAATTGTGAAGACCTTAATAGCTTCTCGATGGAGAGGAATTTCCCAAATGTATTCCAATACTGCGTACATTGGTCGACGGTAATTAAACTTCTGTTCAAATGCGACGCTCTGTCCCGTCATTTCGATACTCACAAATACATGGAGCAACATCTCAGCGACGTGTTTGGAAAGGTAATGTGTGTGGAAAATTTTACCTTCATAAAACCTGGGAAACGGAGAAAGAAATATAATTAGGTTGGGTGTCAACAGCCAGATCATCATCATCATCGTTTAATGTCCGCTGTCCATGCTAGCATGAGTTGGACGATTTTGACTGAGGGCTGGCGAACCAGATGGCTGCACCAGGCTCCAATCTTGATCTGGCAGAGTTTCTACAGTTGGATGCCCTTCCTAACGCCAACTACTCCAAGAGTGTAGTGGGTGCTTTTTACATACCACTGGCACGGGGGCCAGTCAGGCGGTACTGGCAATGACCTCACTCGAATCTTTTACACATGCTACCGGCACAGGTGCCAGTAAGGTGACGTTGATAACAATCACGCTCGAATGAGGCCGTTTCAGCCGGGTTGGTACCAAAACGGTTAATGTAAAATAGACTTCCAAAGACATTAATTTAGAAAAGTCAAAGGTGAAAAAAAACTAAAAAAAAAAACTGATTAACTTACAAGTTAAGGCCAATCATATTCCCATGTCTGTTTTCAGAGGGTGGTATAAGGGACGACAGGCTTTCAGCCAAGGAAGCTCGAAGATGGGGATTGCTCATGCGCTCAGGACTCCCCATAAAAACAAGAATGACAGTCATCAAGTGATCCAAACTATCCCCGGCTGCCTGAAAATATGCAAATGTAAAGACTCTAATTAAAGCAAGGAATTAGTGAAAGTTAATCAGGCATGGAAAAACAACATAATGTAAACAACAGAACAATGAACTCTCTCTTCAATAACACAAACGTTCTGACATCCATCCCTTCATCCGTCTCCTAACTGCGGTACGACATCGCCTTGCAAGAACATCCCTTCTGTCTCCTCTCAGCTCTTCCCTGACCCAATCCTATTTCCTTCACCCCTCCCCCAAACTAATATTTGTTACGCCTTCTTCAATGTCCCATCTCCAATCACCTGTCACATGCTTTAAACACTCAAGTGCACTTACTGATCCCCCCCTCCACCTTCTGTTCCTCTATAAGAGACTGTTTCTAGTCTCTTATATTCACCTTGATCACTGAAGATACACCTTCTCTCACTCTCCAAATGGAGAAGCTATGTATTCACTTCTTCAGCAAGGCACCTATTTCTCCCCTTCTATCATACTTCCACTCCCCCTAATACTTTACCCCACTCAATTGAGGAGCCTTGTCTTGAAAATGCTTGATAACCTCACTAGTGCCGGTGCCACAGAAAGAGCCCCCTGTATGCTCTGTGAAATGGTTGGCGTCAGGAAGGGCATCTCGCTACAGAAACCCTGCCAAAGCAGACACTGGAGCCTGGGGCAGTCCTGCAGCTTATCACTTCCTGTCAAACCAGTCAACCCATGCCAGCATTAGCTTGGTAGCCTCTTTTACAAAATAATCCTTTACAAAAGCCCTTTCCCCCCAGACAATTTCAAGTTAATTTTGCACAGTGGTTTTTATCACATCCAGTACGTGCCTTTTTTTTAAAAGATATTTGCCTAGACTAATGACCCTGAGATAGATATTTATGGAAAGTACTCGACACGGCAAGGACTCATGTAATGAAATTATATTGGGGAACACTGCTTCATTCTCAATTACATTTGTACTTATAACTGATAACAACACAATGTTCTACTTAGATTGTAATCTCAACAAAGATTTCTTTTCAAAATGTGTTTTGCACCAGGCCACTCAGCTGACAAAACTGAGTTGCATCTGTGATTCGAAGGGGCCAGCCTTGTCATTCTCTGGCATGGGTGTTCTTTTGCATTTCACCAGCACGAGTGCCCTTTTGTGTTTCACTGATACGAGTGCCTTTTATGTGGCACCAACTTGGGTACCTTTTAACGTGTCACTGGCACAGGTGCCATTTTGTGTCACTGGCACAAGTGCCTTTTAAGGTGCCAATAACTGAGAAAACATGATCACAAATAAAATCAGCCAAAATGGGGTTCCTCTGAAGGATTTCTGGAGTAATGTTACTTAACAGAGTTTGTAGCTTGGTGATCAGGGAGTCTCTCCATGATGGGCAACTAATTGTCTGCATTGACAAGTCACAGCTTCAGTACTAAGGACATTTGTTTAGAATGCCAAAGGGAAGAATCACAAGAGGGATTCTTCAAACTGAGCCAACCAACAGGAGACTTAGATGAAGACCAAGAACGAGATGGTTGGATTATATCCCTAATCTCAGTCGGTCAGACTTGGGAATCATCATCATCATCGTTTAATGTCCACTTTCCATGCTAGCATGGGTTGGACGATTTTGACTGAGGGCTGGCAAACCAGATGGCTGCACCAGGCTCCAATCTTGATTTGGCAGTTTCTACAGCTGGATGCTCTTCCTAACCAAGAACTGTAATAACAGTTGCTTCTGATAGGACCCTATGGAGGAGGTGCCTGAGAACACTCCCTCCATGACCCTCCCAAGAATAGTGGGTGGCAAAAATAGATAGATGGATGGAAATATGTAAGCAGGAGACAATCTGTCTTCCCGCTTTCATACAACTTTAAGGTAAACAAAAAAAATAATAATAACTTACCTGGTATGTTTCAGGTTTATAATGAGTAACAAACTTTGTGAAGGTCGTTAAGTTGTCCAAAGTAATTTCCGGGATTGTTGCTAAAATTGTGGGAGGTTTCTTTGCTAAAGGGAATGTAATAGCATTCGTTTTGTCCACCTTGCCAAAGACAGCAATCTGAGAGAGCCAGACGGCTGTTGTGATATGGAATTGAAGAGACATGTCTAGAAGTTGGGGTTCAGTGAGTGCTGCTTTCAAACTCAGGAATATTGTCACACCTGCAAAAGATATAATAATAATATTAACCCTTTAATGTTTAACCCTTTAGTGTTCAGATTAATCTGTTAAGTGTAATACTTTTTTCACTCAAATTGTTTTGAATTAATCATACTTTATCTTACAGCTTTGAAGTTTCGATGGTGTGATAGTTTATTCTTAGAATATCAATGTAGGTTAGGTGTGAGGGGCTAGATATGGCCAGTTTGAATGTAAAACATGTAGGATATTTGGGCCGGATATGGCCGGCTTAAACACCAAAGGGTTAAACCTGTCATATCCAGCCCCAAATTTTCTACCTGTTTTATGTTCAAAGTGGGCAGTTCTGGCCTCTCACACATACCCTACAATGTCATTGTAAAAATATACTATCATATCGGTGAAATTTCAAAGCTATGAGACAGTCCACGATTAATTCAAATCAATGTGAATGCCAGAAGGATTAATCTGGCCGATTCAGGTGCAAATATTCTACTTGTTTTATGTTCAAACTGGCCAGATCCAAATAAAGTCTCTGGTAATTTATCTGCATATCATTTCTTCCACCACCACCACCACCCCGGCTGTCATCAGGAGCAAAGTTGTTACCTCTTTGTCGTCATCATTGTCATTCAATGTCCACTTTCCCAAACTCTCGTGGGTTAGGCAGAATTTACTGAGACAGACTTTCTATGGCTGGGAGCCCTCCCTGTTGCTAACCCTCAACTGTTTCCAAGCATGATAATATTTGCCCAGGGCCAGACAGGTTCTCCACGGAAGACTGGGAATGGACAACATAGCTTGCATAACAATGATGTTCATTTACAACCACAACAGGACATCTAGACACACACACACACACATTAATAACAGGCTTCCTTCAATTTCCAAAATCTACCAAATCTACTTACAAGTCTTTGGTGGGCCTGGGGCTATAGCAGAGGACTGCTTCTACACAACTGGGACTGAACCCAAGACCACACGGTTGGGAAGCAAACTTCTTAACCACACGCCCACGCCTGCACCTGTAAACAGAACCGAAATACTTACCAATTTCCAGCTGCTCTTTGATACTTGTAGGCATTCCATCTTCTCCCTCCCGTTCGTGTGCATCGGCGTAGGTGCGCTGGATTCGATGCAACTCTTGGCTGAGACGCATAAACTTATCATTGAGTACTTGAAATCCAAGCATCAAACAAAAATGAGTTAAATAGAAACATTCTGTGATAAAATTGTACGTTTGATTGCTTGACAACGCCAGATCTTCTTCATTTTCGGGTTTTGAAATTAAGCAGGTTAATTTCATTAAATCTGAGCAAATAAAATGTAATTAATTGGATGTTAGACATTGACAGATATATACAAAAAAGACAACTAAAATGGACAAAGTGGTGAAAGACTGGCTGGCTTTATTTAGCACCCCGCTCCGCAACCAGCAGAAACCAGATTTTTTAGCCATTATTTAAGAAATCATGAAATAAAAGCAGTGCTTTGGTTTAAGAGTTTTGCATTTAAATGAGTCATATCTGGACCAAATATTCTGTTTTATATTCAAACTGGTCAGATCCAGCCTCTCACACCTATCCTTCAATGTCATTCTAAATATATACAATTGCATCATTAAAATCTCAAAGCTACAAGATAATGCATAATTAATTGAAAATAATGTGAACAAAAGCACTCAGAGAGCGCAAACCTCCGCCAAGGCAGCACCAACAATTAGTCTGAGATGATTTTTAAAATGAAAATATCTGAAATAATCTCGACTGCTCTCACAAACGAGAATACGAAAAATGAACCTGACCACTCTCAAAAATTAAGTAAAAATTCAAAAAATAGGAAAAATAATCCAGAATTCCTATCCGGTACTGGGTGGATCCCCAAATCTAGTCAGTTTGCACCAGTCATGAGGCAAAACATCTCTGAAACTTTCACCTGAATCCATTCAGCAGTTCTTGAGATATTTTCTCCATGGACAAACAAACTAATAAACCTGACCGAAAACAATATTTCTGCCTTAGAGAAGGCAGAAGTAATAAATAAGCTTTACATTGAACAGAGGAATCTGAATGTTCAGGGGTTAATCTTTACTGTACAGGGACTGAGTATATTCAGTTCCAAGCACTTGAGACAAAAAAAACTTGCTTACTCGTTTGTGATAGTCAGGTACTGTCTTGAACTCTCCAGGTTTCATACGATGTAGTATACTCTTTTACTTGCTTCAGTCATTTGACTGCGGTCATGCTGGAGCACCATCTTTAGTCAAGCAAATTGACCCCCAAGACTTTATTATTTGTAAGCCAAGTACGTATTCTATTGGTCACTTTTGCCGAACTGCTAAGTTACAGGGATGTAAACACACCAACGTCAGTTGTTGAGTGATGGTGGGGGGGACAAACACAGACACACAAAGACATACTTATATATATATATATACACACACACACATATATGTGTATATATGATGGGCTTCTTTCTCAGTTTACGTCCACCAAATCCACTCACAAAGCTTTGGTTGGCCCAAGGATATAGTAGAAGGCACTTGTCCAAGGTGCCCCACAGTGGGACTGAACCCAGAACCATGGGGTTGGGAAGCAAGCTTCTTACCACACAACCATGCCTATAAAACAAGCTTATTCCAGTTTCTGTTTAGCAAATCCACTCAGAATCTACTTTGGTCATCCTGGGGTTATAAAGTATTTGCCCAAGTTGCCATGCACTGAGACTGAACCCAGAACCAAGTGGTTGGGAAGCTAGCTTCTTAACCACACAGCCACACTTGCTCCTATTCAGAGAATTCTTAACACGTCAGTGAAACCATTACAAAGTTGCTGTATATGAACTTAGAAATATCAAATACTTGAGTTGAATCTCAACACCGTTTTGTCTTACCTTTAGCATGGATGTTCCTCTTCTTCGCATCCTCATCACTTGTTACCACGGCAGCCGTGTATGTTGGGTCGATTTTGAATATCTTCGAAGAAATGTTTTTACAAAACGGCTGACAAAGTTTCAACATCACATAGCAGAGATTAAGAAAGAATCGGTCAGAACAGTAGATGTTATCAAAAGGGTACCTCATCTGAGCGGTCCAAAGTTTGGCTCGATCTGTGAAATCAGATGATTTGGTGATTTAAGTAAAAAGCACACGGAAGAGAGAAAAAAACAACAAATAAAAACATCAACCACAATTAAAGTATAACAGAGTCATTCTTAACTGTAAAACCTATAAAACAGTCACATTAAATTATGTGGTAATCCTGCTCAAAACATGAAGAATCAAAAGAAATACTGCCAAGCATTTGGCCTGATGGGATCTTTTCTGTTTAGCTGCCAATTTTGAATTCGTTCAATTTTGTTCCAATTGATTTGCCAGCCCCCTCTGGCCCCTGTGCCGGTGGCATGTAAAAAGCATCCACTACACTCACAGAGTGGTTGGCGTTAGGAAGGGCATCTAGCTGTAGAAACTCTGCCAAATCAGATTGGAGTCTGGTTCGCCAGACCTCAGTCAAATCGTCCAACCCATGCTAGTATGGAAAGCGGATGTTAAATGATGATGATGATGATGAAAAGCAAATTAGACAAAAGACAACACAGAAACAAGTAGTTAAATAAAAGCTACAAAAATTGAATGTTTTATGTGAGATATTTGCAGGATGATGGAAAGAAGTCAGAAGGGAAAATCAAATGTGACAACAATGATGAATGATATCGTTAGATGCACACACCCATCTCCACAGCTCTGTAATCAGTATTGAATACACCTTTGCACTAGCAACATTCAGTTATGTGCAGTGAACATGGAAAAAAACAGAAAAACAGCAAATACAATGCAAATGCAGTAACCTACCTTCGTTAGAATGTAGGCAATTAGCCAACCAATTTAGGACTTGATGTCGTGTTTCGTCAGAGACTTTAATAAGTCCATGAAACAACTGGTGGACTTTATCACCAAGGTTTGCCAATGCCTGAAGAGACAATATTATGTAAATATAATGAACTTATTATATATACAGGGTTCAGAGGTGCACCACAACTCATCACGAACAGTACAGAGAACAGAGAACAATGCACAGGAAGTGCAACAGTAAGGGGTTGGCATGGGGTGGGGGGGCATCGGGTGTACTGTTGGCAAATTTCAGGAGGTAAGGGAGTTTTTCAGTGATGTAGTGCCCTGACAGCTAACAACTGATGTGGGTTGTTTATTCCACGCTTCATCAATTCTGAGTATGAAAAAAATGTTTCCAAAAGTCATGAGTCTAAGTCATATGGAATTCAAAAAACTGCTCAAAGTTAATAATAATAATAATGAAATTATTGTATACAGTGCTCAGGTGCACCACAACTTGTCAAAAGTGCGTATAAAGCATATGCAGTAATGTACAAATGTCTGGAAAGCGAACAATGTATGAGTCAGATACATGCTTGCTTGTGTATGGAGGGGAGAAAATCAGGTGTGGTGTTGGCGAATCTCAGGAAGCATGGAAGTTTTGAAGGATGCAGTGCTCAGACAACTAACAACTGATGTTGTTAGTTGTTGTTGTTGGAAAGACAGTGGATAATCTTGTGGGTATCGACCAATTCGGTTGCCAGACATTGAAGCTTTAATAAATAGAGATAGTAAATCCTCTGGATAATCCGCCCTCCTCCTTCCAAATATCAGTGGACTCTGATCCAGTCTAGATCCCCACACACTACTTGTCAGTTAAGTCTATTTTAACATATCCTTAACCCTTTAACATTTAATCCCCTTCCCTTACCAACCCCCTTTACACTGCCCTTTGTGCTGTGACAAAACTTCTTGTTTTAAAGTCATCTAAACTAAAACCCCTCTTCAAAATGTTCTGTTAATTTATGTTCAACACCAATTAATTTATACTAATTTTATGTTAATTTATGTTCCAAAATTTTCTGTTAATTTATGTTCCAAACACCAGCTTAATAACGACAAAGTTGTTTTACTGAATTCTTCATCATTTTCTAAATTAATTGAATTGAAGCCAAGGTATTTCATGATAACGAAGAGGCCAAACTAGCCATACCTGGCCCAAATATTCTACCTGTTTAATGTTCACACTGGTCAGATCCAGTCTCTCACACTGACCCTACAATGTTGTCCTTAAAGTAACAATCATGTCACCAAAATCCTATAACAAGAAATAATGCAAGATGAAGCCATTTCCTTCTAAATATGAGAGTAAATACAGTGAATTTTTTTGTCAAAATGTGAGGTTTTTTCCCCAACATTTGAAGTGGACTGATGTTTTGGGTAATTACTAATTTGGCTTCAGCAAGTAGTGATTCCAAATTGGAAGGGTTTACACTTGTAGATTTTACAAAATGTAGAAGAAACTGCTTGATAAATGGTGTTGGTTTATTTATGTCCTCATAATCTATCAGTTTGGCAAAAGAGACAGATAGAATAAGTAACCAGACTTTAAAAAAACTAAGTGCTAGAGTTGTTTGACTAAATTCTACAAGACAGTGCTCCGGCATGGCCAGAGTTCCATGATTGAAAGAAGTAAAAAATACAAATTTTCAGAGATCAGATTATTAAGTAATTTCTTCAACATGGAATTTGAAATTTTTAAGGGCTTCACAAACATCATACACATATCGTATGTCCTTATGTATTTCATACATTATTGCAAATACTTATTTCTTTATTACCCACAAGGAGCTACACACAGAGGGAACAAACAAGGACAGACAAACGGATGAAGTCGATTATATCGACCCCAGTGCGTAACTAGTACTTATTTAATTGACCCTGAAAGGACGAAAGGCAAAGTCGACCTTGGTGGAATTTGAACTCAGAATGTAACAACAGACGAAATACCGCTAGGCATTTTGCCCGGTGTGCTAACGTTTCTGCCAGCTCGCCACCATATTATTGCAAATACTGGCATGGTAATGCACCAATTCCAACATTTCATAGAGGAGAAGATGGCAAAAAAAAGAAAAAAAAAAAGCCAAACTTGCAGTCTTCACTTCAGTTTCCATGCCCATCCTCACTTATGGACATAATTGTTGGGTAATGATCAAAAGAGTACAAACATTTAATACAAGTGTCCAAAATGGGGTTCCCCAAAAGGGATCTTTGGAGTAATGTTAATTGACAGGGTGCTTAGCTTGGAGATCAGGGAGTCACTCCAGGTCAAGCCTCTGCTTCTCCATGTTAAACGGTTGTAGTTCCAGCGATATGTACAGGTGATTAGAATGTCGCGGGAAAGAATCGCAAGAGGGATTCTTAAAGCCAAGCCAATTGACAGAAAACCTATGGGTGAACCAAGAATGAGATGGTCAGGTGATAACCTTGGTCTCAGTCTCAATTGGTCAAATTTGGGAATCCAGCTGGGAAGTCTAATGACATCTGCTTCTGATAGGTGCCTGAGGATTCTACTCCTATGACCCTCCAAAGAATAATGGGCAGAGGAGATGGAATGGGCACATTATAGAACGTTACACACAAGGACACAAAACTGAAATACAAGTCTTACCTTCCAAATATTGGCTTCAATAATGTCATTCTCTGTTTTGGTACCTGCCGATGGGTTGTTAAAGAACTCGTAAGGACCACTGTCTGAGACAGGAATGCAACTGAAGGAGAGAATGCAACCAAGTAATGTCTTTTCATAAGATTTGGGGCTGCTGGCCTGTCCTGTGCTGGCCTGTGGTGTGCTGTGTTCTAGGAAAGCCTGCAAGTAAAATCAACATTGTTACCAAAATCAGCGCCCAAAAACGAAGATTATTTTTTTGTTTCTCTTTTGATTTCACCCTTTCTTTATTTGTCTAAGCTTTCTTCACTGATTTCTTCACCGAATTCTTCCTAAATTTCATCCCGTTTTCTTCTTCATACTCTCTTCTCTGTCTTACAATTTTGTCTGCTGCAGTATCCCAGCTTCTGTCTTGCTTCTCTCTCACAGCTATGACCTGTTTTACTAGTAACTGATTGACATCTACCACCACCACACACACACACACACACACACACACATATATTGTTGGTGCAGGTGTGGCTGTGTGGTAAGAAGCTTGCTTCCCAACCACATGATTCTGAGTTCAACCCCACTGCATGGTATCTTCGATGTGTGTGTGGCCCTGGGCTGACTGACGAAAGCCTCGTGAGTGGATCTGTTGACAGGCAAGGCGTTTGGACATAGAAAATCTGCCTCGATAAATTCTATCCAACCCATGTGTGCATGGAAAAGTGGATGTTAAAATGATGACGACGTGTGTGTGTGTACACACGACAGGCTTCTTTCAGTTTCCATCTATGAAATCCACTCACAAGGCTTAGGTCAGTCCAGGCTACAGTATGAGACACTTATGAAAGTTTCCATAGTAGGAGTGAACCAAAGGCCACCTGGTTGGGAAGCAGGCTTATCAACTACAAATCAAAATCAAATTCAATGACTGGCATCCGTGCTAGCGGGGTGCAAAGAGCACCATACGAGTGTGATCAGTGACAGAGCAGCTAACTGGCTTCCGTGCCAGTGGCACTTAAAAGGCACCGTTCAAGCGAGATCGTTACCAGCATCACCTTACTGGCACTCGAGCTCCGTGCTAGTAGGGTACTAAGAGCACCATCCAAGCATGATCATTGCCAGAGTGGCTATCTGGCCTCCATGCCGGTGGCACATAAAAGACACCATTCGAGCGTGATTGTTACCAGCATCGCCTTACTGGCACCTGTGCTGGTGGCAAGCGTAAAAGATTCGAGTGAGGTCGCTGCCAGTACCGCCTGAGTGGCACGTAAAAGCACTCACTACACTCTCGGAGTGGTTGGTGTTAAGAAGGGCATCCAGCTGTAGAAACTCTGCCAGATCAAGATTGGAGCCTGGTGCAGCCATCTAGTTCGCCAGCCCTCAGTCATTCGTCCAACCCATGCTAGCATGGAAAGTAGACGTTAAACGATAACGACAGCCATACCTACAAAACCCTGCATTTCTTCAACAAAACCATTTCAAGAGAAAAAAAAAACCGAAAAACAAAACATACTGACCAGAGCAAGAGGTTCAGACCTATGGAAGAACGTCAGGAGGTCAAGGTATTCAAAAAGAGCCACGTGCATAAGATTCAGTTCATTCGTCATATGTTGATAAATAACATCTAAAATAGGTTGGAAGGCTTCCTTCACGGATCCGTCTTCCGTAAATTTATGAACTTCATTAGCAAGTCTCGTGAAGAAGTCGAGCATCACCATACAGTTGTCCCCTAGGTGCAGAAGAAGAAGAAGAAGAAGAAGAAAAAAGCCAGCCAAGATGTTAAATGGTAATCAATAACTGACCGATCAATGTAAAATCAAATTAATGTCAATTCCTCGTTAGCATCTTGGATCAATAAATCATGACTGGTCTTTCGATAAATGAATGTCTCAAGACAGTGCTCCAGAATGGCTGCAGTCCAATGACTGAACCATATAAAGAAATAAAAAAAGAAAAACAACAAAATACTAGTATCCTGCCCCCCTTTTTTTACACAGCTTTTGATAACACTGTGTAACGAGATTTTTATGTTTTTGGTCAATAAGTGTTGTTTCCTATTTGCCTTTATCTAGAAATCAAAGGAAATGGCTACTCTTCCCTTCAAACTCTGCTTTTCTGACCTGGACATCAATGTTTTGTAACTGACCTATTTCCCATTACATTTCAGACAGACTCAGCACGGAGTTGCTCAAGCAGAAATATCGTTATAGCAAATATTCTGCTCAATACCATGGGTTTGCTTGTCAGTTGATTGACCTTAACCCTTTTGTTACCGTATTTCTGTTCAGATGTTCTGTGTTTCTTTCAATTAATTTCAAATATAGCAAAGAACTTAGAAAAATAACTTAGTTATCATTAAGCTAGTGTTCTATCTATCTATCTGCTCAGTCGAAGTCGACTCTCGGTCACTTGATGGATCAGTGTCCTCCAGTCAGTTCTATCCTGGGCCGCTTCTTTCAGATTGGCTATGTCCATTTTGGTATCACTCTTGATGGTGTCAAGCCAGCGGGTTCTTGGTCGGCCTCTTCCTCTCTTGCCACTGACCATTCCGAGCATGATGTCCTTCTCCAGGGATTTTCTACGCATAATATGACCGAAATATGCCAATCTCATGTTAGGAACATTAATTGTGACTAAGGTTTGGTGGAAAATTTTAATTCAAAACTTATGAAAACAAGACATTTGTACTACAGAGCCAGAGGCGGTTTCAGGTGGGTTAGTAATGAAAGGGTTAACTACTTGAGCATGTCTTTTAGTGGCTGACGACACGGGCGTCTCTGATCATGAGCAGAAGTGGTGAGGGAGCATCATAGCCATGTATTGAGAGGGATTCTTTGCGGTTTGAATAAATAACAAAAACAAAGTTTGAGGGAAATATTAGCCATTTTTCATACTTTCCTGGGGTCGGCAAATGGGAGATAACAGTTGCTACTCAAGTTCAAAAATTGTGTTACAGTGTAATGAAGTAATTAGATATTAATAAATCATCATCATCATCATCATCGTCGTTTAACGTCCGTTCTCCATGCTAGCATGGGTTGGACGGTTCGACCGGGGTTCTGGGAAGCCAGAAGGCTGCACCAGGCTCCAGTCTAATCTGGCAATGTTTCTACAGCTGGATGCCCTTCCTAACGCCAACCACTCCGTGAGTGTAGTGGGTGCTTTTTACGTGCCACCTGCACAGGTTTTTAGAATAATCAGGTATGATGATGATGGTGGTGATGACAGAAACAATGTGTGTTTGTGTGCACATAAGTATATGTGTATATGTATGTGCATATGTGTTTCTGTATAACTAGTATAATGACGTAGATTATTGTAGATAAGGAAAGAATGTAGATTAGCGGTAGTGTTTTGTAGATAAGGTGATAAGAGAAGATCTAGGGTGGTGGGCATGGCTGTGTGCTTGAGAAGTTTGTTTCCCAACCATGTGGTTTGGGGTTCAGTCCCACTGAAGAATACTTTAGCAGAAGTGTGTAATGCTTTTATATGTTTGGTTATTTAAGCTTAAATACCGCAGAATGGGCTCAGCAGAGCCTTTTCTTTCCATTGAATCACATGACCCAGTGGCTTGCCAGACTAGTTGCATGCATTGGTCAGTTACTAACTGTCCAATCGCGGGTTTGCAACAGTTTGTTCCCAATGCAGGAAAGACCACTCTGTTATAGAAACCCTTGTATTCTTCCTCGCTTGGTCTTTGGCAGCAGCCATTGACCACACACACACCACACCTCTTTGGACTAGTGTCAACAAACCAGAGACCCAGCCAGTCTCACAGCTTTCTTCAACCACCCTTCTCTGGTCTTCATCATAACCACAACAGACAGCAGACTACAGCCACAGCAACAGACCCAGCAGAACTGAAGTCATTCAAATTCTTGTTCCAGACTCTAATATAATCATCATTCTCTTTCGGCAATCTTATTTTTATAACGAGAGGAATAAATCGGCGCTTATTCAACTTATCCAGATTTCATCGTTTGCTACTTTTTTTTCTGTTATAGTACCTTGGGTAAGTGTCTTCTGCTATAACCCTGGGTTAACCAAAGCCTTGAGATTGGATTTGGTAGGCAGAAACCGAAAAGAAGTCGGCTGTGTATGTGTGTGTGTGTGTTTGTGTTGGTTTATCTTAGACATGACAGTTGTAAGTGATTGTCACTGTTATATAAGCAGTGACATTCATTTCCGAATGTTCTGCAAAAACAAGTCTGGCTATGGAGAAAATATTATCTTCTTGGAAACAGTTAAGGGTTGGTGACAGGAAGGACACCTGACCTTCATTGTCATCACTTAACGTCCGTTGTCCATGCTGGCATGGGTTAGATGGTTTGACCAGAGCTGGCAAGTTGGAGAGCTGCACCATGTTCTAGACCGATTTGGCAAGGTTTCTATGGCTGGATGCCCTTCCTAACGCCAACCACCTTACAGAGTGTGCTGGGTGCTATGACATGGCATCACATGGGTGCTTTTGCATGGCATCACGCGAGTACTTTTACGTGGCACGACATGGTGTCTTAGAAAATCTTTTTCAATAAATTCCGTCCATGGGAAAGTAGATGCTATGATGATAACTGGGTAGAAAGAGTAAATGGCAATAACGTGGCTTACCTAAGACTGTCTTGTAGTTGCTGAAGAAGATGTCAATGAATTGATTTGGCAAGCTTTGACTGCAGACAAGTTCTGGTTGCTGTAGACACAGTTTGGCATTCGTTAAGGCCACGTTTTGACATCCTTTAACATAATGTTCAAAACTGGTCCCCTGCAAGAAGAATAGAACCATCACAGAAAAAAAAAAAAACTGAAGATTTCTTTTATCTTTTTATCTTTCATGTGTTGCAGTCTGTGGCCATGCTGGGGCACTGCCTTGAAGAAATTTTTAGTTGAATGAATGAACCCTAGTATATATATATATTTTTTAACCCGGTATTTATACTATCGTGCTCTTTTTGTTGAACTGCTAAGTTATGGGATGTAAACAAACCAGCACTGGTTGTCAATTATCTTTTTTGCATTCATATTTTCACAGTTTAGATCTTAATTATAAAAAAAAAATATGAAACCATTATTCTCTGCTAATTTAGTTAATTTTGTCAAGCTCCCTTTTCAGTTTGTAAGATAGAAATTTAAATCTAATAAACTGTTTTAAAAGAAATTTAAAGTGCCAACGTGATAACTGCAAACCTACTTTAGGGCCACCCTGTATGTATGCAGTGGCACCCACTTGTGCCCACCCCATTCAAACAACTACTTTCATGCCAAGGGTTTTTTCAGGTAGGGTTAGCGATAGCCCTAACTGACTGGCACTCTGTCAGTGACGACCACGAGGGTTCCAGTTGATCCGATCAACCGAACAGCCTGCTCATGAAATTAACATGCAAAGTGGCTGAGCGCTCCACAGACACATGTACCTTTAATGTAGTTCTCAGGTTGATTCAGAACGACACAGAATGTGACAAGGTTGGCCCCTTTTGAATTGAGGGTATGACTCATTTTTGTCAGCTGAGTGAATCGGAGGAACACGAGATAAAGCATCTTGCTCAAGGAACACAACACACTGCCAGGAATCGAACCCATGACCTTTCGATCCTGAGTCGAATACCCAAACCACAAAGCTCGATGCCTTCACAATGAAGAATAACACCTAGTATGCTGAGAATTGATACGGTTCTTCATCATCATCGTTTAACGTCCGTTCTCCATGCTAGCATGGGTTGGATGGTTTGACTGGGATCTGGGAAGCCAGAAAGCTGCACCAGGCTCCAGTCTGATCTGGCAGTGTTTCTACAGCTGGATGCCCTTCCTAATGCCAACCACTCCGAGAGTGCCTTTTACGTACAACCGGCACAGGTGCCAGGCGAGGCTGGCAACGGCCACGGTCAGATGGTGCTTTTTACATGCCACCGGCATGGAAGCCAGTCAAGGCAGCGCTGGCATCGGCCACGTTCTGATGGAGCTTTTTACGTGCCACCGGCCCGGAAGCCAGTCGAGGTGGAGCTGGCATCAGCCACGTTCAGATGGTGCTTTTTACGTGCCACAGGCATGGAAGACAGTCGAGGCGGAGCTGGCATCGGCCACGTTCTGATGGAGCTTTTTACGTACCACCGGCACGGAAGCCAGTCGAGGTGGAGCTGGCATCAGCCACGTTCAGATGGTGCTTTTTACGTGCCACCGGCACGGAAGCCAGTCAAGGCGGAGCTGGCATCAGCCACGTTCTGATGGAGCTTTTTACGTACCACCGGCACGGAAGCCAGTCGAGGCGGAGCTGGCATCGGCCACGTTCAGATAGGTTGGAAAACAAAACCAATGATGCTTACCCGATATTTAACCAAGAGGTGTTGTGCTCGAAGAAAGCTGCCAAACAAATAGTGCAGCGATTTCTGTTCGCTTGCATTTTTCCAGTCCTGATCCAAGTGAATCTCGCTCTTTGCACTTTTGCTGTCGAATAGTATACACTCTTTGGGATCTTCAAGTAGTAAGCGCTCAAGCACAACCTTCAAAACAAAAAAACAGACACCTTGTGCTTGAGGAGTGTGTGAAATGCAGAGATATTATGCAGCAAGAAGGAGAAATATTGGAGAAAAAGGATGTTTTCAGTCTGAACGGCAGTTTTTTTAAAACAATTTCCACATAACTAAACACTTTTAAACTTCGTATATTGGTAGAATCTCTCTCTATATAAACGGCAGTTTGTCTGTGTGTGTTTCTGTGTGTCTGTTTTCTCGTACCCTCACCCTGACCACGGCTTTCAACCGATTCTGATGAAACTTGACACACACATAGCCCAATGTCATAATTCAAAACTAACGCAGCGAAAATTTTGAAAAGTTCCCCCAGTTCTGAAAAAAATCGATAAATTCGACATGGGGTCGAGAATCAGAAACACAAACCACAGACTGTCTAGGGGACGCAACTCGACCTTTTTAACTCTCAAAAAAATTTACCATCATTTTTTCCCCATTTTTTTGCAATTTTTTGGCTATAACTCTCTAAAAATGCTTTATAGTTATTTTCCTTACAAACCCGAGCAACGCCGGGCGATACTGCTAGTGTGTTTATAAAACATCTTTTTCTCTTGGCTTTATTGAGAAAATTCTATAGTTTGTAAGATATTTGTTGTTTTTTTCTCTTCAATTTCTGCAATTTCAATCAATCAATGATGTCTATTAAGGTGAAAACATTCTATGCCGTATGAATATGTCCCTTGTTTAAGAAACAGATTGGGTTTATTTACATTTCTGAAGAAAAAAGGATACCCTTCCTCCCACCCCTAACCCTAAAAGAGATTGAAATGCAATAGATCGATACTAGGGTCATAATTATGGGTGACAATTTCATATGACACCGCTAGAAGAAACTGCTGTTCAAACCGAAAAGATCCGAGAAAAATAAAGGAAAACCGATGGAAAATAGCAATGTTTTAGTTCAGCTGAAAGTAAAAACTTTGGCTGAGCCAACTAACAATTAACCCTCACAGACCTGGGCCCCTGTATCTAACTTTACCTGGCACCAGAGCTACAAAGCCAAAAAATAAATAGTCGCACACCAAGTTCAAGAGTAATAACTGCAGGAAAACTAATGGACAGAATCACAAAGAGACATTCAGCAGAATAACAATAATAGGCCTGTGTGTGGTTGTAGGGGGTAACTGAAAACTAGTAACATTGAGGAGTGGGGGGGATGGATGAGGGATAGTAATGTTCAGATTAAGGAGAAATAATTGTGCACAGTGAGGGAGGGGGTGCGTGTGTGTGTGTGTGGGGGGGTGACAGGAATGAATAATCTCAGTGTATTGAGGGATTTTTGCATATGTCATTGAAAATAAAAATAACCCTCTCTGCTATGGCAACAAGCCCTGAAGTTTTTTGTGGGGGGGACCAGTTGATTACATCGACCCCCCAGTGTTTCACAGGTACTTAATTTATCGACGCTGAAAAGATGAAAGCCAAAGTCGACCTTGGTGGAATTTGAACTCAGAATGCGAAGACGGACAAAATGCTGCCCAGTGTGCTAACGATTCTGCCAGCTTGACGCCTTAATGAAAACGAAAAAAAAAAAAAAGAAAAATATTATCAGGAAAAAAAAGAAAAAAAGGGGCCAAACCTCATTAAGACATTCAAGATCCAGCCATGTCTGTGAATTGTTAATGTCTTTCAAGTAAACTTTAGGACAAGAGTAAATGTCATCTAAAAAAGAAATAAATGAGAGAAAGAGAGAGAGAGAGAGAAAGAGTTAGTCCAACATATTAACGAGAAGTGGGAGTCGAAAAACATGGCAGTTCTTGCTTTGATTCCCATCCAGAATCTGTTATCAATTATGCCAGCATTTATTTTTCAATCTTACAAAATGTCTTTTAGTCTCAAAAAAAAAAAAATCTCAGATTCTTGAATTCTTTGCTCTTTGGATGATTCTGAGAAACAATGGGAAAATTTTATAAAGATACGAAATAATAATGATAGTATAGATAGGAGCACTCCGTCGGTTACGACGACGAGGGTCCCAGCTGATACGATCAACGGAACAGCTTGCTCGTGGAATTAACGTGCAAGTGACTGAGCAATCCACAGACACGTGTACCCCTAACGTAGTTCTCAGGGAGATTCAGCGTGACACAGAATGTGACAAGGCTGGCCCTTTGAAATACAGGTACAACTCATTTTTGCCAGCTGAGTGGACTGGAGCAACGTGAAATAAAGTGTCTTGCTCAAGGACACAACGCATCGCCGGGAATCGAACTCTCGACCTTACAATCATCAGTCGAATGCCCTAACCACTAAGCCACGCGCCTTCACAATAATGATAGTGATACTTCACACACACACACACATCATGTGACTGACCAAACTTTCAGATGATGTTACACATCGCTGGTCACAGTGTGCTTTACATCATTTCAGCCTTCGAGTGACACCAACCTACTGACTTGGCAAGCAGCACAACATTCTGCTCTGACTGAAAGTGGGGCAGGAGCAATGCGAAATGAAGTGTTTTGCACAAGAACACAACATGCTGCCTGGTCTGGGAATCAAACTCATAACCTAGTGATCGTGGGCACAACACTTTAACCACTAGGCTGTGCACCTGCACATACACATCATCATCATCATCGTTAAACGTCTGTTTTCCATGCTAGCATGGGTTGGATGGTTTGACCGGGGTCTGGGAAGCCAGGAGGCTACACCACACACCAGGCTCCAGTCTGATCTGGCAGTGTTTCTACGGCTGGATGCCCTTCCTAACGCCAACCACTCCGTGAGTGTAGTGGGTGCTTTTTACGTACCACTGGCACAGGTGTCAGGGGAGGCTAGCAACGGCCACGAACGGTTGGTGCTTTTTATGCGCCACCGGCACGGAAGCCAGTCAAGGCGGCACTGGCATCGGCCACATACGGATGGTGCATTTTAGGTGTCACTGGCACAGGTGGTAGGGTAGGGTAGGGGGGTTCACACACACACAGACTAAAAAATTTCAGTTACATTTGATTATTTGCCGTCCCAACACAAAGTTGGGATGACAAAATGATTTTTACAGAAAGCTTACTGAGTACAAAACAAAACAAAAAGAAACCATAACAACCAGAGATGAATGCAATTTACCTGGATCCAAAGTAACAAGAAATATTTCTCCTATAATACAACTGGCTTTAAATCTCTCAGACAAACCGTCATCTGTTTTGGCCGTATCAGCAACTTTGTCTTCATTTGCAGCCAATTTCTTGGTGCACTCTTGTGGATGAGAACCCGAAGGAAGAAGGGCTGCAAACGGGTTGCTGGAAATATCTTCGCCACTCATCTTATATTTGGCATTATCCAGTTTCTGAAGATACAATTAGAAAAATCAAAAACATCAGTAATAAGAGACGACAGTAACGATGATGATGATGAAGATGAGAATGATAAGAGACAGTTCATATGAGATAGATGTTGGCCAAAATATAATCAGCCACCAAATGTTTCATAGCATTTCGGTAACCGGCGGCTCCTCAGTCGTTCTGTCCCTGCGTCTGCGGACAATCTGTGGCAAACAGGATGTCTCTACATGCGGGATTGTTGGGGACCGCTTGTGAAATCTACATATTCCCACGAAACTTCTTCCATGGTTCGAGATGCCTCGAGGATGGTAGAAGAAGCTGACTCAACCCGCCCAGGGTGAATGTCGCCACAAGTACAAGTAAGTTATTTATTCACGGCAACCAACACTAGATCCTTGAATCTGCCATTTACAATCTGGGCCCAAAATTCAGCAAACAAATATGGCTGAATTTGTCATGAACCCCTTCACATTCCTTTACATCAGGGGCTCTCAACACCGCCGGAAGTTGTTGTTGACAAACAACAGCAGTAATTTCATTCAGCTGAATACACGTCATTGATTGGTTGAAATTACCGAAAAACGACAACTTTAACATGAAATAACTTTGAAAATACAAACTTTTCTCAACAAAGCTAAGAGTAAAAGATGTTTTATATGACACATTCTATCAGTGTCCAAAGTTTGAAATTGTTTAGTTACAAAAAATTAAATTCTCGATCTGCTGTTCAAAGGGTAAAGATCCTAGTAATTAAAGGGGTCCTTAGATAAAAAAAAAAAAGAAAAGAAAATGGTTGAGAACCATCACTCTAAATATACAGGGATTTACCAGTAAAGGTGTTCGGAGTTCCGGGTCTGATTTGTGCATCTTCACAAACGTTATCCATTTAGGGTTGTTTTATACATTTTAGGTGTTGGACTTAAGAGTTCCGAATGAATTGTTTTTTGTTGACTGAGTACTGAGGATTCTTGGCTATTCATAACCTTTACTACTACTACTACTACTACTACTACTACTATTACTACTACTATCACCACCACTGAAAGACAATGGCATCTGTAGAAACATTTTGTATTTTTCGGTGAAGTGTTTGATCTTCAAGTAGCTGACCTGGGTGAGATGGTGGCGGTGGGGTTAAACAACAACAACTACTACTACTACTACTACTACTACAACAATAGAGAAGCTGAAAGCAGTTCAATGTTACAAATATTGAACAAGCCATGACTGAACATTTCAGTTTTGATTTTGAAACTAGGATGTTAAGCACCGATTCACAAAGGGCCACTCAACAAGCAACGTCTGTTTCTTTTTTTCACCCCTTCAAAACATCCGTATTCTGAGAGAGTGGGTGGTGGTGGTCTGTGTTGGAAACAATTAGATGAGTTCAAATGGCATAACAAAAGAACACAGTTTGAACAGATAGATAGATAGATAGATACACACACACACATATATATATAGAGAGAGATATATATAAATGGATAGATAGATAGATAGATAGACAGACAGATAAATAGATAGACAGACAAATAGATAGATAGACAGAGAGATAGATAGATAGACAGATAGATAGATAGATAGATAGACAGACAGATAAATAGATAGATAGAGAGAGAGAGAGAGATGTCGCATTGACTGCGAGTTAATAAATTTACAAGTCACCGTAGTCGCCAGGCCTGCTAGAAATAGCAGTCGAATTGTCGTCAAGTAACATTACACTGTCTACAAAAATAGGAACGATACAAATAATATGCGGAAGTGTATATGTGAATATATATATATAAAACGAAATGGCCAAGTGTAGAAGGACTTTAAACACCCGAAGATCTGCTCCTTCGGAAATAACAGGAAGCTTAGCAAACCCATTAATGTGTCTAGATGGTTTAACCCTCAGAAAAGAGGTCATCGCAAGAAACGTTGTTCTTATTATTATTACTGCGATGAGCTGGCAAAATATTTAGAGCGTCGGAAGAAATGTTTTGTGGTATTTTTCTTAATTTTTAAATCCAAATTATTACATTCTGAGTTCAAATTCCGCCAAGGTCGACTTCGTCTTTCATCCCTTTCGTGGGGTAGATTAAAAAAAAAAAAAGGTAGCAGCCGAGGACTGGGGTTAATGTAATCGACCTGTCCACCTTTCCTTTCAAAATGTTTGGCCTTGGCCTTGCGCCAACATTTGAAGCAATCTCAGAGATCAGCTTTGCCTCTCGGAGTTGATAAAATAAGCGACAATCCTTCGATATTGGTCGCATAAATAATTCCGCCGAGGTCCACTTTGCCTTTCATCCTTTCGGGGTCGATTAAATAAAGTACCAGTTTCGCACTGGGGTCGATGTAATCGACTTAATCCCTTCGTCTGTCCTTGTTTGTCTCCTCTCTGTTTAGCCCCTTGTGGGCAATAAAGACATATATTAGTCGCATAAACATCGAAGGATTGCCAAACAAGTACCAATAGGGCACTGGGGGTCGATGAAGTCGACAAGCCACCTCCTGGCCCCACCTCAAAGTCTGTGCCTAATTACTATTGCTGTTGTCACCTTTAAAAACAGGAACCAAGTTCTAGTAAAAGACAAACATGGGCAGTCATTTCTAGAATGGGTTTATCTTGTAATCAACCAACCATCAAAACACAAACAGCCCCGATCAATCCATCCGTGGCTTTCTATATGTAACCAGGAAAAAATGTTTTTAGAAGGAAGGACAAAGAATGGCATATTTACCAGGACCAAGAAAATTCCCAAGGAAGATCCGTGGATCTAAACCCGAGCAGTACAGCTGGTATTTTCAGACCCCCGGGGCTGTTCTTGTCGGGTTTTCGTTGGATCCTCTTTTGCCAAGAAACAGAATTTCCTGCTTTGACTTGGAACAGCAAATATTTAGATAAATAAATTCTGAGGATTTAAGCGTCCTGTTACGGTCGAATTTGGTTTGGGTAATCGAGGATGTTGGACGGGTTTGGTCCTTAAAAATCAAGCGAAAAGGAAAAACGGAAGGGGTAGAAAATAATAATAATTTGAAAGAAAAACGAATCTCACCAACAAAAATCTGGGAATTCTCCGACACAATAAATAATCTGAAAAACCACTTGTAGCTCTTACCACTTCCGGTGGCGTGCGCATGCATCGCAACCGGAAGTCAATTACGTCGCTGTCGCGATTCGCTGCGGCCAAGCTGGAGCATCTCCCGAACGGGGTTTCAGAAAAAAAACGAATCGACGGTACTAATTAAGAAGGGTACTACTAGCGAACGGTGGTCCCGGTGCGTGCACTCGCGTAGTCGCGCATCCGCGCTAGCTAGTAGTGACTAGTCGATCCTACAACGACTACCTAACAAAGTAAATAAAACACAAAAACACAAAGTAAGGATCGACTAGTCATGACTAGCTTACGCGAGTGCGCGCACCGGGACCACTCTTCTTAAGTAGTACCCGAATCGACCTCAGTAAAAATCTGTGGTTAGGCGGAATTCTAGATTAAGCACCCCAAATAATCCCTCATATCTATTTTTTTAAATTTCAGTTTGGGGAATTTTTCAGAAAATGTCTGCGAACTTGTGTTCTACAGACGGGAATGCATACGATTACGGAAGGAATAAAAATTTTGTGTGTGTGATTTCGCCGTTGTTTTTTGGCACACCCCACGACCACCTGATATCGTCCTCCTCATTTCTTTGTCATTCTGACATGTATTCATGTTTTTCAATACTTTTCTCCCCCAAAGCATATTTAATGGAGTGATAGGGCACTCAAGGACGATCCACTGCTGGGATTCAAACAAAGAATTTCGACTGTCCGTATTTTAAATTCTGATTTTTAACAAATTATCGGAAAACAAGTGGAAATTTTAGGCTATATATAGGATGGGGGGGGGGGAATAAAAATTTTTTTCATTTTCATAATCCCATGAATTCCTGTGTATAGAACACAAATTCGCAAAAATTTTCTGAAAATTAAAAGAAAAATGAAGTTATGTCTTTTTTTTCTTCATCTTATACCTGGTATTTATTCTGTCGTTCTCTTTTTGTTGAATTATAGAATTACTTGGCTGCAAACAAACCAACAATGGTTAGGAAGCGCTGGGGAAGGGGACAAACGCAAGGATGCTCACACACACTCACCTCCACCACACAGACATATATATATTGTACACGACAGGCTTCTTTCAGTTTCCGTCTACCAAATTCATTCACAAACCTTTGATAGTCATGGAGCCATAGTAGAAGATACTTGCCCAAGTTACCATGCAGTGGGACTGAACCCCTGGACCATGTGATTGGGTGGCAAAATTCTTACCTCACAACCATGCCCGGGAATTATTATTATTATTTTTTTTTTTTTGTCAAACTGGCAAAACTTGACGTTCAAGCGTAATCAGTTCTTTTACTGAAGAAGCAGAATTTTGGAATTGGTATCATTATTTCAAAGGTGGCGAGCTGGCAGAATCATTAGCACGCCAGCCGGAATGCTTAGCAGTATTTCGGCTGCCGTTACGTTCTGAGTTCAAATTCCGCCGAGGTTGACTTTGCCTTTCACCCTTTCGGGGTCGATAAATTAAGTACCAGTTACGCACTGGGGTTGATGTAATCGACTTAAACCGTTTGTCCCCTCTGTGTTTAGCCCTTTGTGGGTAGTAAAAAAATAGGTATCATTATTTTATTTGGAAAGGAGGGAGGCGGAAAACTGGGTATTGTTTTCCTTTCAGTTCTTTTTTGTTCTTACACAGTAATGGACCGTTTATTTTGCTTTTAGAAATCCAGAATACTATGCGATGTTTCTGAAGTGGATTAATTTGCATATGGTGTGTTGAAAATAGTTTAATTCTTTTTAAGTGGATTAATAAAGATTAAACATAATTCTGCTTTAGAAGCGCATTAATTTGTACCAGTATATGTTAAATAAAATCTTTACTCGATTAATTTTCATCCTATCAAACAGACCCTAAGGAGCGTTCTGTCAGTTATGATGACAAGGGTCCCAGCTGATACAATCAACAGAACAACTTGCTTGTGAGATTAACATGCAAGTGGCTGAGCACTCTACAGACTTACATACCCTTAACCCAGTTCTCAGGGAGATTCAATGAGACACAAGATGTGACAAGGATGCCCCTTTGAAACACAGGTACTACTCACTTTTGTCAGCTGAGTGGACTGGAGCAACATGAAAATAAAGTATCTTGCTCAAGAACACAATGCGTCGCCAGGAATTGATCTCATGACCTTATGATCGTGAACCAAACGCCTTAACCACTAAGCCATGTGCCTTCACAAACAAACCCTACTTTAGAAGTGTATTAATTTGAATCTGATATACACAATTTTGCTCTTCATTTTTGATAGTTTATTTCAGATTCTAAGTACAGGAATTACAATTCTGATTTGTTTTTCCTCAAGGTGCTGCACAGTGAGACTGAACTCAGACCCATGCAGTTGCAAAAGGAGCTTCTTAACCACACAGCCATGCCTGAATTTTGTTTTACCCTTTAGCATTTGAACAGGCTGTAGCCAACCGAAATATTCTACCTGTTTTGTGTGAAACTGGCCAAATCTGGCCCCTTACACCTACTCTACAATGCCATTCTACAAATAAACAATCATGTCATGAAAATCTTGAAGCTGCAAGATGTTCTTTTATTCTTTTACTCGTTTCAGTCATTTGACTGCGTCCATGCTGGAGCACCGCCTTCAGTCGAGCAAATCGATCCCAGGACTTATTCTTTGTAAGCCTAGTACTTATTCTGTCAGTCTCTTTTGCCGAACTGCTAAGTTACGGGGACGTAAACACACCAGCATCGGTTGTCAAGCGATGTTGGGAGGGATAAACACACACACACATACATACATATATACGACGGCCTTCTTTCAGTTTATGTCTACCAAATCCACTCACAAGGCTTTGGTCAGCCCAAGGCTATAGCAGAAGACACTTGCCCAAGGTGCCACGCAGTGGGACTAAAGCCAGAACCATGTGGTTGGTAAGCAAGCTACTTACCACATAAACACTCCTACACCTATGCATGATTAATTAAAAAAAAAATAACGAGAATAAATAAGCATTACATTTGACAATAATTTGAACGCTAAAGGTTTAATATGACACCTGTGCCAATGTCACATAAAAAACACCTGTGCTGGTGCCATGTAATAACACACCCAGTACATTGTAAAGTGGTTGGCATTAGGAAGGTCATCCAGCCATGGAGGCCATGCCAAAACAGACAGTTTGAAGTCTGGCGTCACTCTCTGGCTGGTCAGCTCCTGGTAAACTGACCAACCCATGCCAGCAGGGAAAAGATGATGACGTCACATTGCAACCAACTTGTTCTTGGTCGACCCATTAGGTCTCCTCCTGGTTTCCTCAGCTTCAAGAATCTATCTTACAATTCTTTCCTGTGGAATTCCAATCACATGTTTGTAGGATCAGAGCTGTGACATCTCGATGCACCAAAGTGGTGGCTTCACCTGGAGAGACACTCATTGACCTCCAAGCTGTACACCCTGTTAATTAACATTACTCCAGGGACCATTTGGAGGGCCCCATTTCAGCCTCTTCTATTTGTGATGGTACTGTTGAGGAACTCCTTCAACCATTCATCAACACCCGTGAAAGAAAGGAGCCACTTGTGTGTGATTTTGATGTCACATTTGTTGGAAGCATGCAAAATAACCTGGAAACGAAAAAAAAGAACCCCACAAAGTAAAACTCCATTGCTGGGAAACTCAGAGTTTCCTGGTGACCCAACGGGTAGTATATATATATTTATATATCTATATCTATATATATATATATATATATATATATACTAGCAGAAATATCTGACATTGCTTGGGATTAAAATGGTATAGTTTTATATTCTTTTACTTGTTTCAGTCATTTGACTGTGGCCATGCTGGAGCACTGCCTTTAGTAGAACAAAAGGAAAGAAAGAAAGAAAGAGTGAAGAGTGTGTGTGTGTGTGTATGTGTATATATGTATGTATATAAGTATATATATATACACACACACGCATGTAGGGTTTAAATGTAACTGCTGTTGCAGTGAAGATGTAAGGTTCTCTAATTGGTGACCCCAAGTGAAGAAGAATACTGAACAATAGAAAATGGTATTCACATGTTTATTTGCTTGCAAGTGGTGAGAAAGTCTGTTGTCTTTCAGGACAGCCATTAAAAAAAATTTTGTTTTTTAGCTAAATAAACACAGACACTATACATTCGTTCTTCACTCATTTATTATTGTTCTTATTTTAACTTGTGTCCATTGTCCAGAAATCTTTCATCACACCTCTTCAGCAACACTTTCCATTCTCACTGCTCTACTTGGTAGTAATTGTTAATAATTGACAGGGACAAAGCTTCGTCTGTTGGTTGTTGTGAATTGTGCTGACAGAGAGAGAGAGAAAGAGAAGGATTACACTCTGTTGACAAAGAGAAACAAAGGATAAAGATGGCATTGTCCTCTTTTGATTCTGGCCAAAAGCTGCTCTTCAAATGGGACTGGGGAAAGAAATGCCCTCTGTTATATACTCTATGGACAGGATGTAGGTCAAATCCAAAGCCAAGGACAGACACTTCCGTGACCAGCCGAGGTTCTTTGAAGTCAAGTGTTTTCCATTAATCATCCGGTGTGGAGATGCAAACACAAAGGGATTTCAGACCTGTTTGACAAACAGCAAGCAAGTGGATTTAGTTTCAAACCTCAGGCAGGGCAAAGCGAGGTCCGTGACCGCTTGTGTACCATTGGCGATATTTTTCCTCCGTCTTCCCTTCCTTGGACCTTTCCTTTTCCTGTTTCTGACAAAGAGCTCCGCTCGAAACGTTAAGTCCTCCTTCTTTCTTTCCTTTCCTGAGCGTCTAATAACACTATACTTGTTCCACGTCCTCACGTTGTTTTCATGTTTGGATTAACTTTACATACACACACACATATATATATATATGTGTGTGTGTGTGTCTTCTTGTCATGACATCACATTATTGTTGTAAATGAGCATCACTGTTATACAAGCAGTATAATTTGTTTTCTAATGACACCCCTGAAATGCAACAAAATCTGTTTCAACATGCAAAAGGTTACCACTTATTTTGTGTAAGAATTTGGTTCGTAAAATGTTTATTTTAGCGTAATTTATTTGCATCGGGTTATACTGAGCTGACAATTCCAAAAGGTCTTTATAATTTTATAGGAAAAAAGAAAAAAAAAAGAAATATTAAATATTCCGCGCTTCTTCATTTTTGATGTAAAATTCAAATTTGAAATCTCAGTTTAACTTAATCTAGACGGGATTGTCCCCCCTTACGATATATTATCTTTTTCATTACGCCAAGGAATAAGGGAGGCTACTCATGATCTACTTAATTTTTTTCTTCTTCTTTATAATCCGAGTAGTTTTCATCAAGGGGACTCAAACTTTAAGGTCTGCACTCTGAGTGGTATGCCACTAAAATTCCGTTTTGAATAGCAGTGATTTTGTGGCTGCCTTTCTAAAGCGACTAGAAGTGGATTCCCGTTTAGCAAGTAGGTACAAAATAAAACAGAATTGAAAAGGCAAACGTTTTTATTCACCTGCCTGACACCCGTGGACATGTTTAAAAAGTCAGAAAACAGCACAGCTCCTTCCATGACTTTCGGAAACATTTTTTCCTGCTAAGAGTTGCTGAAGCATGGAACAAACTGCCGGCATCAGTTGTTAGTTGTCGGAGCATCCTTCAAAACCTCCGTGGGTCCTGAATGTTTTCTGTACGTAGTTTTACGTATACGAGAGGTATAGTTAGTAGTAATCCACAGATAGCGATAGAATGATGTTGTAAGAATAAGAGCCAGAGAGAATTATAGGGTGTTGTCCACAGTAAACTTCATTTCTCCCTCTGGTCAAGATTGTAGCTGGTCAGCCAGACTACGTTCTCCCCGAGTGGTGACTAACTCTGGTTGACTCTTCGTCACCGGCTGGTGAATAAAAACTGATTTTTGCTTGGGATATGCTTGCTTATATAAAGATCCAGAAGGATAGATATATCATTGAGAAGAATAGATTTAGTTGGTGGTCTTGTTATCTATTCTAGCTTTTGGTGAAGTAGAAGAGGTTAGAAAGAGTCAAGTGGTGAAGATATTATTTTGGCCTAGCTAAAGGCATCTGGAAAATGTGAAAACTGCTGTCAGAGAAAACCCATTGTTTCACTAGGGGGAAAAGTTCTGTAGCAGTGTTGATTTAAATTTGGCTATGTTGGATCTAATCCGCTTCTTGCATGCAAGATTCGCTACATATATAAATATTTATACAAGTTTTCCAAGAAAAGGGACAATTGATGTTGCATTGCTGATATGCCCAGCCCGTTACAGTACAGGGAGCAAAAATATGGAAATAAAAATGGATACTGAAAAGGTGATAATATACATAAAAATCATGGTTTTGTTCACCAGATCGGAGGTGCATTATATTCTTGATGAAAACACTTCATTTCTCGTTGCTTCAGTCCACTCCGTTGCAAATGGGTCACCCAAAAACAGACTGGCGTTCCATTCAGTGGGGAATGTCAGCCTACCTGCCTAGGAATGCGAGGAAGTGTATTGTGATCAGTGGTGTATAACATCGTGGTGATCTCATTCTCGCCCACAACATCATAAGCGGAAAGTGTAACCTCTCGAAAGAGCTGTTCTTCACTCCTGCTCCAGAGCGTCGGCTGCGGGGTCATTCCGAAAAGCTCTACCTGCGATGATTTCATCTCAATCGAAGGAGAGGAGCTTTCTCCGTCCGGGTTGCGGATCCGTGGAACAAGCTGCCAGACGAGATGGTGAAGATGCCAACGACCGCTTTGTTCAAAGCCTCCCTGGACCTCAAGTGGCCTGAACTCTTTACATGAACACCACCCTGTACTTAACTCCATGTCCCCCTACATGGCCTTGCTATTTGCTTTTGAGCCAAATTAACTAACTAACTAACTAACATCCGATTGTCTGATTGGTACAGTGACAAAGACAATAATGATGGCTCTTATGATGGTGATGTTTGATAGAATGCCCTGTGGTACTGGTTCAAACTCTTTGCATTGTGAGTTCAAATAATGCCAAAGTCAACTTCGTCTTTCCTGGTTTAGTGATCAATAAAAACCTATGAAGAAAGGGCAGTATCTTAGCAGAGTTGTGAGACTGTTAGACTGGACGCCTTGAAATATTTGTTGCAGCAAGGGATTTCTGAGTTCTAATTCTGTCATGGCCTGCATAGACGATAAACGAACCAGGGGCCTGGCTTAACATCCTGTTTGCCTTTATTGGAGTGCTCTCTGTTGCAAACATTCCGGCCAGCTCTCCAGTTTGAAGATAGCTTCCAAACCAATGAGCTAGCGTTCACTGGGGCAAACCTTCAATGGCCAGGTGCCCTTCCTGTCACTAACCCTCACCTGTTTCCAAGCAAGGTAATATTTCTCTCGTGGCCAGACATGTTTTTGCAGAAGACTGGAAATGAATGACATACATTTACAATAGTCATACAATGTCAAGACAGATAAAAGGGGGTAAAAACATACAAACACACATTCATATGTACACACACACACACACATCAAGCATAGCTGTATGGTTAAGAATTTCATTTCCTAACCATGTGGTTGCAAATTCAGTCCTACTGTGTGGCACCTTGGGCAAAGTTATAATCAGCCATGAGCTGATCATAAATCTTGTGAATAAGATTTGGTAGATGGAAACTGAAAGAAGCCTGTTGTGCATATATATATATATATGTGTGTGTGTCCATGCATATCTGTCCTTGTCTTCACATCATGTGATAGCTGTAAACAAGTTATTTCTTTACTATACAGAAGGGGCTACAAACAGAGGGGACAAACAAGGACAGACAAAGGGATTTAGCTGATTACATCGACCCCAGTGCATAACTGGTACTTAATTTATCGACCCCGAAAGGATGAAAGGCAAAGTCGACCTCGGCGGAATTTGAACTCAGAATGTAACGGCAGCCGAAATACTGCTAAGCATTCCGTCCGGCATGCTAACGACTCTGCCAGCTCTCCGCCCTAGCTGTAAACTAGTGCCACCATCATACATACAGTGATTTTGGTTTTCAGTCTTCCAAGTGTGGACATGAGCAAGAGTTGCCTTGTCATATAAAAAGGTGAGGGTTGATGACAGGAAAGGCACCTGGCCATAAAAAAAGCTGCCTTAATGAATTCTGTCTGACTCATGCAATCAAGGAAAAGTGGATGTTAAAACGATGGCAATGACGTATAGCATCCATAAAAGTGGTGCCATGCTAATCTGCAATGGTCATCTCAGAAACCGAAAGAGGCGGAAATACATACTTTGCAATGCACCACCATTGCAGGACGATTTTGGTCTGCTCCTGATATATTTCCGTGTGTTTTCACACGGAAAGCGCTCACAAGGCTTTAAGGACACACTGAAAGCCTTCAACATCGACCACGACACTTGGGAGCAGTCTGCTCTAGACAGAGAAGGGTGGCGATCAGCTGCCCACAAGGGTGCCAACACATGCGAGACCAATAGGATCGCTGCTGCAGAAGACCACAGACAAGCCAGGAAGAACAGAGCTAACAACCCTGTAGCTGGCACTACCATTCCCTGTCTATACTGTCAAAGACTCTTTCAGGCGCATATTGGCTTCACTAGCCATCTGCAGACTCACAAAACAAGCCACCCCATCCCAGGATGACTAGATGGTCTTTGTTGCATCAACGGAAAAAACTACACACAGTAGGTCCATAAGAGATGCTGTCTTGAGATGAATACCACAGTTTAGCACTCTGTCAATGAGAGACTTGCTTTAACCGTTTTATCACCATGTTCATTGTTTCTATTAATTATGAAAATAGTGAAGGTTTTAGTAAAATCACTTTGACGTTATTAAGCTGGTGTTAAGAGCGAAATTAACTTGGAAATATGTTGGAAGATTTTAATTTGTATCAGAGAAGGGGAGAATATTACATTTCTTGGGGAAGACAAGTGTTGGCAACAGGAAGGGCATCTGGCTAGAGAAAATCTGCCCCAACAAAATGCCCTATGACCCATGCAAGCATGGAAAGGTGGATGTTAAAAAGATGATTTGCAGGTCGAGACAACAGGCATCTGTGTGTGTGTGTGTGTGTACATATATACATGTGTGTGTAGAGGCACGTGGCTTAGTGGTTAGGGTGCCAGCACCATGATTGCAAGATTGTGGTTTCAATTCCTGGACCAGGTGACGCGTTGTGCTCTTGAACAAAACACTTCATTTCACGTTGCTCCAGTCCACTCAACTGGCAAAAATGAGTAATGTCCAGCTGGGGAACACATGCCATAGAAACCGAGCCCATAAGCCTAGTTAGGCTTTAAAAAGGGCTCATTTATATATATATATATATATCATCGTTTAACGTCCGTTTTCCATGCTACCATGGGTTGACGGTTTGACCAGGGTCTGCACCAGGCTCCAATCTGATCTGGCAGTGTTTCTACAGCTGGATGCCCTTCCTAACGCCAACCACTCCGTGAGTGTAGTGGGTGCTTTTTACGTGCCACCGGTACAGGTGCCAGACGAGGCTGGCAATGACCACGATCGGTTGGTGCTTTTTACGTACCACTGGCACAAAAGCCAGTCAAGGCGGCGCTGGCATCGGCCACGTACAGATGGTGCTTTTTACGTGCCACTGGCACAGGTATCACAACTACAATTTCCATGAGATTTTTTGATGTTGATGTACTTGACTCAATAGGTCTCAAGCACAGTAGGTCACCCTACGATCCAAGGCCCTTTGTATGGGCTGGGGCCATGGACCTACAATTGAATAAATATGGAGGCATGCAGCACTGCATATGTATAGCTTTTTTCTTTTCTTTATCTCCAGAATGTTACATATGCAGCTAAATTGAAAGAACTGCATCAGTTTCTGTATCTTGGGCGGGTCTCTCACTCCTCCCACTTACTCTTCTTTCCTTCCACCATCTTGGTTTTTTTTTTCTTCATCTTATTTAGTTAGTTAGTTAGTTAATTTTTTGGCTCAAAAAGCAAAAAGCAAGGCCATGTAGGGGGACATGGAGTTATGTACATTATGTACAGGGTGGTATTCATGTAAAGAGTTCAGGCCACTTGTGGTCAAGGGAGACTTTGAACCGAGCGGTCGTCGGCATCTTCACCATCTCATCCGGCAGCTTATTCCACGGATCTGCAACCTGGACAGAGAAAGCCCCTCTCCTTCAATTGAGATGAAATCGCCACAGATAGAGTTTTTCGGAGTGACCCCGCAGCCGACGCTCTGGAGCAGGAGTGAACAGCTCTTTCGAGAGGTTACACTTTCCACTTATGATGTTGCGAGCAAGAATCAGATCACCACGGCGTCGTTTTTCGCCTTGCTCAATATTCTGGTTCTTTCTACCGTTTCGATCCAATTCTCAGCTTCTTCCCTCCCCAATACATTCATCTCATACCAGTAATTTCGAACTCCACCACACCACTGCTCCTTGCCACTGTCCTAACTTCAATTTCTCATTTTTGCAGCCCAAGCAACAGCACTTCACCTGGGTGGTAAAGAAAAGAGAAAAGCTTGAAATCCCCAACAGAGACCGTCACCAGTTTCTTTGGGCAACTGAAGAATTGGAAGTTTTAGTCAGAAAATTTCAAACAAAACAAAAAAATCAATATACGAGTCAAAACTTTTATTCAGAATTAGAAGATAAAGGGTCTGTTACTGGGTTCCAGTCTCAATGATAGCAAACTAAGCTCACCTCCAACGGTAGAGAGAACAGTTCCTAGTAGCCAGAAAAGGGAATGTTTGTTAAAAAAATAAAAATAAATAGAATTATAAGTTTCCGCTTGGATTACAACCAGGTTTTATTTTTCACCAAAATATAATCTTTGATATTCACTCTAGCAACCTAAACATAAAGAAACTTTCATTTGAACAAGAACTAGGCATCATTTAGTGGTTGCACTTTTTATCCCAGGACAAATCTCTTGCATTCACATCATGAGTTCACTACCGACCTATTCGTGAACGGAGAGGAGGAAAGAACATGAAGAAAAAACCCTTAGCTCTAAAATTAATCTGTTTGGAGGTGGGGAAACTAAATGAAACCTATTTAGTACTAATGCATCAGATGACAAGGGAGCAGTTAACTACAATCAATGATGAGGGACCAGCTAGAGCTGCAATCAATAGCGGGCGACAGTCGAACTCGTCCTGGAAAGAAAAAAAGAAAGAAAAAAAAATTGTACAAATAATTGGAAATATTTTAGAGGAAAACAAGAAACTAACATTAACTTAGCATTAATTAAACTACACTATGCATAATATAATCAACTAAAACTGGGACTGAATAACTTCAATCTCGCTCTCTCTATATATATATCTAGTCAAAATCATAAGCTGCTAGAAGATGGTATTAAATTATTTTAAACAAGTTTTCAAATTGGTTTGCAATGAAAATTAATTGAAAATAAATTATTCTAATTGGTTAGATTCAAGTGATGTTAATTCCCAAAAAAATTTATTTCCTACTTTCTCTACAGAAAATTCTTGGGAGCCACTAGATATGGACACAGAAGAGATAATTGTTATTTAAGAAGAAAAAACCCAGAAACAAACCTTTTTCTCAAAAATCTTTCTTCTGTGCACATAAACTACTGACAGAAAATAAGGAGAAATTAATTTTTCAACGGAGTAAATAATAATGATAAAAAAAAAAATCCTCTAGTTCAGAACAATTTTAGTAGAATTTGAATTTTACATTGTATAAGAGTTTGGAAGAGTTCGACAAGAATTATTAAATCTAGAAAGTGAGTGCCATTTGCTAGTAAAAAAATAAAATTTCTCCGATTTAACATTAATTTAAAATTTAATACAAGTATATATAATTGAGTATGAAGATTATTTTAGTTCATTACAAGAAGAATATGACACCAGTCCAGTTCCAAATAGAATGTTCTTTTAAGCATACTGTCATGTAAGCCTCCAGACATATTCAGTATTTCATATCTAATATGGTCCCATTTTAAATTGATTTAAAAATTCCTTGCAAACACATTGAACAGTTAGTAGTCAATTATATATATGTGTATATATATATATATATATATATATTAACAAAACTCCTTTATCAGTTTCATATGAATTATAAAGAATTATGAAAATAAAGACTTTTATTATATATTTTCTGGAAACACAAGTTATCTGCAATCACTTTGTAAATAACTACCAACTAATATTAATTATAATTAGTAAATATGTAATTGATTGATAAACATGAAAACAATTAAGGAAAAAAAAACAAAACAAAAGAAAATAAAGATTCCACAAAGAGCATTCAGTGGAAAAAAAAAACCCAACAAATAGAACAAAAATAAAAAGAAAGAACTAAAACAACATTTATATAGAAAAAGCAAAAAGGCTTCAAGAAATGTGAGAAAATAGCAAAATTTAACTAAACTATTTTTTATTCTTCAGCAAATAACAATAAACGTATTTTAAATGTTTAAAAACAGAACTCTGGGGAAAATTTTGTTTGTTTCAATTCTCAAAGGTTAAATGAACAAAATATGAAAAATTAACGATTCAAGTTTAATTAGAACCTTTCGTTCTTCTCCTGCTGTGGAATCAATGATTTCAAGTGAAGCTGCAGAAGGGGACAGTTGAAATATATATATTGATAGTAGGGGGCTCTTAATGCAGAGGAGGGGGCCTTTCAAACACCTGATGCATGAAGAGAGAACTACAGCAGTGGAGGGGTGTGTGTGTGTGTGTGTGGTGTGTGTGTGTGTGTGTGTGTGTGTGTGTGTGTGTGTGTGTGCATAAGCACTAACTCTAAATGCAACTAGGGAATAAAATGATGTCCCCAAGAATTAATGGCTGCATCAAAAGCTTCTCTGAAGACGGTAAAAAAAAAAAAAAAATTTTTTTTTTTTTTTTTTTGCATTTCAAGGAGTCTCTATGAAATATTAATTCCTTCCAGAGAAAAGGACGAGCCCCCTCCCCCCACCCCGCAATAGGAAATACTGATATCATTGTGAAGAAGAAGGGGAAGAGAGAGGTGGGGGTGAGGAAAAGAGGAGAGGAGAGAGAGAGAGAGAGTGTGTGTGTGTGTGGTAAGATAAAAGGCTCCCACTAGAGAAATACTGATACCATTCTAGAAACATGAGCCCTCACTAAAAAAAAGGGGCCCTTATTGATAAATTCCAGAGGCACAAAGCTACTCAACAATAGGAGAGGAAAGTTTGAAAAAAAAAAAAAAGACAGAAAATAAACATGAACAGAAAAACAAACAGAAATAAAATAAACCAGGTTTTTTTTTTTCTTTTTTTTTTGTTTCAATTCATTTTTCTTACAAAGTGTGATAATTTCTCTCTTGCCTGGCCTTGTAGAATTTACAACCAAAAAATACTATGGCAATCACTCCAGCACACAGAATAATACCACCAATGAAAGAGGCTGCATCAAAGTGTTGTTTGGTCGATGAAGCAGGGGAAGTGGGATGTGTGGTTGAGGTGAGAGGTGCTGCCGTGGATGAGACGTTAGCTGAGGAGTTAGATGTCGTGGATGGAGGTGAAGCGGTAGTAATATCAGACTGAGTGGTAGTAACTGGATTTGTTGTAGTTATAGTTGTACTTCCATTTGTAATTACTTCTGTCGATGGTGTTGTCACCGATGTTGTGGTTGGTGCTGGTGGTGGAGTAGTTGTTGTTGTTGTTCCGTTTGTGCCGATTCCATTTACTCCAGCTGTGAAAAAAAGAGGAAAAAAGTTAAGCTTTCTGAGAGGTTTCTGTGATATCTTTTATGAGCACAAAATCTTTATATATAAAACTAAAGTTGTGTGTGTGTGTGTATCTGTCTACTCCGATTTAGATTCCTAACTACTCCCACATTTTGCGGTGCAGTTTAACCAAAAGCGGGTATCTTATAGTTGTGATTCATATCGAGCCCTTCTGGGTATTAGCGCGCGTCTACGATGAGTCTACGATTTTAAAAAGAATTTACCATCATTTTTCAGCATTTTTAATGATTTTTGCTCGGATCATATAAGGGAAGTAACTCTAAAAATGCTTATATAGTTATTTCCCTTACAAACCCGAGCAACGCCGGGTGATACTGCTAGTTAATGATAAAGATAAAAAAAAAAGGTGTATTATATGACTGGTATTTATTTTATAAACCTTGGATAAAGACCCCCTTCAGTCATGAATGACCAGGGGATGGCACCAAGAAAGTTCCCCTCTGAGGCACAAAGTCTGGGCAAAAGTGTTTGTGAAAGACTTGCAGTCGCCCATGCATACCGACCTCCCCTCTCCACGCCACCGATGTTGTCCAAGGGAAAGGCAAAAGGGGCCGATACAGCTTGGCACCAGTGACATCGCAACTCATTTCTACAGTTGGATGAACTGGAACAATGCGAAATAAAGTGTCTTGCTGAATCAAACACACAATCTCACAATTGTAAGCTCAATGCTCTAACCACTCAGCCATGCACCTTCACTATAAACCCCAACAAAGATGAAATAAAGTATTACTCTTTTACTTGTTTTAGTCATTTGACTGCGGCCATGCTGGAGCATCGCCTTTAATCAAGCAACTCGACCCCGGGACTTATTCTTTTTGTAAGCCCAGTAGTTATTCTATCGGTCTCTTTTGCCGAACCGCTAAGTAATGGGGATATAAACACACCAGCATCGGTTGTCAAGCAATGCTAGGGGGACAAACACACACACGCATATATATATATACATATATACGACGGGCTTCTTTCAGTTTCCGTCTACCAAATCCACTCACAAGGCTTTGGTCGGCCCGAAGCTATAGTAGAAGACACTTGCCCAAGGTGCCACGCAGTGGGACTGAACCCGGAACCATGTGGTTGGTAAGCAAGCTACTTACCACACCTGCACCTATTATGTATAAGTTGCACTATTTTGTACTTTAACTGGGGTGTGACACATACCTAGGGCAAAGCTAAAACTAAGAAATGTAGACAATGTGTATCAAATTAGGGAGCAAACACTAAATTAGGGATGTGACTAGAGCCCAAGCAAATATGGTAAATTACTTCCAGTAGGATTTTCATTGGAATGTAAAAGAAAAAAAAAAAAAAAAAAAAAAAAGGAACATTATGACATTTATTTGCTGCCATTTAGCTTTTGCTAACCAACCACATGGTTCTGGGTTCAGTCCCACTGCATGGCACCTTGGGCAAGTGTCTTCTGCTATAGCCCAGGGCTGACCAATGCCTTGTGAGTGGATTTGATAGACGGAAACTGAAAGAAGCCCGTCGTATATATGTATATATATATCTATGTTTGTGTGCTTGTGTTTGTCCCCCTAGCATTGCTTGACAACCGATGCTGGTGTGTTTACGTCCCCGTCACTTAGCGGTTCGGCAAAAAGAGACCGATAGAATAAGTACTGGGCTTACAAAGAATAAGTCCCAGAGTCGATTTGCTCGACTAAAGGCGGTGCTCCAGCATGGCCGCAGTCAAATGACTGAAACAAGTAAAAGAGTATAATGAAGTATGTCAGAATTCTGGTGTCAGGTGTAATAAAGTAATCATTCACACAAATGCTTAATTACAAAGGTATATACTTGAATCTCAGTAAGGCGTCGAGCTGGCAGAAACGTTAGCACGCTGGGCAAAATGCTCTGTGGTATTTCGTCTGCCACTGCGTTCTGAGTTCAAATTCCGCCGAGGTCGACTTTACCTTTCATCCTTTCGGGGTCCATAAATGAAGTACCAGTGACGCACTGGGGTCGATGTAATCAACTTAATCCGTTTGTCTGTACTCGTTTGTCCCCTCTATGTTTAGCCCCTTGTGAGTAGTAAAGAAATAGGTATATACTTAAATCTCAGTTTAGGGGTGCCCACCCACACACCTACCAAATACGATATCACCATCAGGACATTGGAAACAAGCTTTCTTAGGGGGTTCCCTGATCAAAGTAACCCCCAGCCCCACCCTGTCTTGTTTTCTACTTACCACATCATTAGCCTTGACTAAGTTAAGGGCTTTCAATTCCAGGTTTGCTTTCCTGGCAAGAGTCCCCTCTCCAAAAAGGGACAAGGTCATCAGCATACAGGTGTTCCCTACGAGGGATGGACTGGGATGACTAGAATGAAGTGCACGGGGCTGAGAAAGGAATCATTATGGACCCCTATTTGCATCCCAGATATGCTGCTGAACTCATTACAGATTCTCACCAGGCTTAGAGTAGACACACTTGCCCAAGGTGTCATGCACCTGAAGCCCTGCAGTTGCAAAATGGGATTCTTAACCATACAGCCAGCCATACCTGTGACTAGGTAGGAATCAGGTTAGTGGTCCTCAGCAGGTTCTCATGTAGAAACTAGTTTTCTGGAAGTTTCTACTCTTCCCCCTTTTTGTTTTATGCCAAATTGTTCGTATCTATGACTGTCTGAAGGGTTTTTCACCTTCCATGTTTTCTCGCTCCAAATTTCCATATAAATCCAAGCCACTCTGGTTTCAGGTTCCGTCCCTGTATGTGGCACCTTGGATAAGCATCACACTAAAGCCCTGTGAGTGGATATGGTAGACCGAAACTGAAAGAAGTTCCGTGTGTGTTTCTTTGTCTTGACTGGACGTGTAGTTGTTGTAAACGAATGTCATTCCTTTCCAATATTCTGTGAAGACATGTCTACTCATCAGGAAATATTTACCTTGCTTGGAAACAGGTAAACGTTGAGAGTAGGAAGGTTACCTGGCGATAGAGAGCCTGCCTCGAACTTCACCTGGCCCATGGAAGCATGGAAAAGTGAAAATTAAAACAATGATGATGACAAGTCTAGCTCTTTGATTAGTTGTTAAAAATTCCAAAATATGTTGAGTGAGAATAAAGTCTTGTAAGTTCACCTGACAGGTAGGTGATTAGGTGGTTGGCTGGTTTCTTGAAATTCAGACTCCAAATGGGTCATTTGCATTACAGAATTCCAAGAGCTTTGATCCTTTCTCAATTCTAGCACCATGTGCAAAAAGAAAAAAAATCATGATTCTGACCAACACATCCATTAAAATCCATTTAAATTGCCATGTATGGTGAATGAAGCCACTGCTATTTATCAATGTATTCTACATGAGGGCCATGTGGAAGTGGTCTCTGTTCATCTGCCGACCAGACTATGGTCTACATGCAGAGATAACTTGCTGTTGCCTTGTCTATGACAAGTCTATCCATCCATCTCCCACCATTCCTGGAATGGTCCTCAGGGACCCCCTCCTCCATATGGGTCCAACTGTTAAGTAACCAGCATCAGGCTTTCCTGCAAGATTCCCAAGAATGACCAACAGAGACTCTGGACATTATCCAACTACCTCACATTTGCTCTACCCCCCCCCCCCGATCTCTCCTGCTCTTTGGCTCAGTTTCAGGAATACATCTACCAATTCTTTCCTATGACATCCTAATCACGTCTATTGTACAGGAGCTAGAATCTCTCAATGTGGAAAAGTAGCAGCTCATCTTTGTCGTTGTTACAATTTCTTTCTCTTTTTTTAAATAATTTTGTTCCAATTGTTTACAAATCTGGTGGACCAGTTTAGCTTTGTATACTAATTATGAAAATGAAATTCATTTTTGCCACAAATTAATAGCTTTTCGGTAATTTTAGCCAATCAAAAGGTACCAACATATTGGTGCCTGTTTCCGTAGTAACGTAAGCAAAGCTGTAGTCTGCTGCTGCCTGAGCCATCATCACTGCTACATTTGTGTTCTTTGAGCCTGTGTAAATTCTTTGATGACGAGTCAAACCCTAATCCTAATGTACGGTTTGTTTTGTTTTTTGGAGGATTTTTTTTCTCATGGCCACAAGGATTCCGGTTGATTCTCAGTGTCAACGAGAATGCTGGAAATCCTAAGACACAAGTTTGCCATTACCTTCTGCTGGAGCCGCGTGGAGCTTAGGTATTTCGCTCATAAACACACACGTCGCCCGGTTTGAGATTCGAACCTGCGATCCCTCAACCACAAGTCCACTGCTCTAACCACTAGGCCATGTGCCTCCAACCATACTGTTGCATGATATTGAGAGATTGAATGTGATATTTACTATATATTACTATATATAAACTGCCACGGACAATACTGGTGACATAAAAAGTACCCACTACACTCTTGGAGTGGTTGACATTAGGAAGGGCATCCAGCCGTAGAAACCAAGCCAAAATCAGACAGGGGTCTGGTACAGCACTCCGGTTTACCAGTTCCAGTCAAGCTGTCTAACCCACACCAGTATGGAAAGCCGACACTAAAAGGCAATGGTGATTACTTAACAACAAGAAGGATTAAGACTCTGGCCATGATACGACTACCTTCAAAACTACGGTCAGTTATATCAACCCACCACTTGAATAGTAATCAGTTTATCAACAGCAAAAGTGGCCTGGCAGGATTTGAACCCCAAATGTAACCAAAATATCAAAAAGTTCTGTCCAACGCTCTCCTGACTCTGCAAGTCTTATCCAGCCAAATATCTTCTCTGACTACTTTTGTTTGGCAAGCTGTGATAATCTTTTGCTATTTATGGGAGCCAAAGAATCGCCAAATTGAACAAGTATATCTAAATTCACCCATGTTAAGAAAATATTAAAATTGTAATGTTTTTAAATATGAAAGAATATATTCTTATCGTCTTGTCAAAATTACATTAAATAAGGCCTCTCTCAAACATCCCACCAATCACATCGAATGCGCCCCATCGTCTCGTCAACCATCACATCGAACACGTTCCATTGTCTTGACAACCATCACATCGAACATGCTCCATCGTCTCGTCAACCATCACATCGAACACGTCCCATTGTCTTGACAACCATCACATCAAACATGCCCCATCGTCTCGTCAACCATCACATCAAACATGCCCCATCGTCTCGTCAACCATCACATCAAACATGCCCCATCGTCTCGTTAAACACCACATTAAACATGCCCCATCGTCTTGACAACCATCATATCAAACATGCCCCATCGCCTCGTCAACCATCATATCAAACATGCCCCATCGCCTCGTCAACCATCACATCAAACATGCCCCATCGTCTCGTTAAACACCACATTAAACATGCCCCATCGTCTTGACAACCATCACATCAAACATGCCCCATCGCCTTGTCAACCATCACATCAAACATGCTCCGTCTCATCAGACATACCCTTTTGCCTCATCACACAGTATTACACTAAATATGCTCTATCATCTATATTAAGTGAAGGATTTAGGTCCCGCACAAGAGAAATGAATTCAGGATATAAATAATGTTAACATATTTTTATCTACTCTAGGCACAAGGCCCGTAATTTTGAGGGAGGTGGCCAGTCGATAAGATCGACCCCAGTACACAACTGGTACTTAATTTATCGACCCCAAGAGGATGAAAGGCAAAGTCGACCTCTGCGGAATTTGAACTCAGAACGTAAAGACAGACGAAATACCGCTAAGCATTTTGCCCAGTGTGCTAACGTTTCTGCCAGCTTGCTGCCCTAAATAATGTTAACATTGGCTACAACACGAGAGCCCTACATGTTTTTGTCCATCCATCCATTGTCGCCACCTGCTATTTTTGAGAGGGTCGTTGGGGTAGGATTCTCCAAAGCAACCATCTTGGGATCTTTTCGGTTTGAACGGCAGTTTTTTCTAGCGGTGTCATATGAAATTGTCACCCATAATTATGACCCTAGTATCAATCTATTGCATTTCAATCTGTTTTAGGGTTAGGGTTGCGGGGAAGGGTATCTTTTTTCTTCACAAATGTAAATAAACCCAATCTGTTTCTTAAACAAGGGACATTTTCATATGGCACAGAATGCTTTTTAACTCAATAGACGCCAGTGATTGGTTGAAATTGCAGAAATTGAAGAAAAAAAACAACAACAAATATCTTATAGACCATAGAATTTTCTCAATAAAGCCAAGAGAAAAAGATGTTTTATAAACACATTCTACCAGTATACGAAGTTTAAAAGTGTTTAGTTACAAAGAAATTGTGTTAAAAACTGCCGGTCAAACCGAAAAGACCCCCATCTTGTCCTTGTACCCTAATAGAATCAACTGGCAACAAAGTCTGCTAACCAGTCGCTCAATGCACAGAATAAGAATCTTTGCCAACTCTACCAAAAAATGAAGATGGATTGGGGTTGGTGGTGGTGGGCAGGAAACTAATATGCCAGCTGCATTTATTAGTTGCAATCTAATGAGGAAATTATTTTAGCTGCCATTCAAAGAGGCTGATTTAAGGTGGATTAAGATTTCAAAGATAGACTGACTTAGCAGTAGCAGATATTTTCTTTTATGATGCAATAGGTGCAGGTGAGACAAAGGTTGATCTTGTGAGTGGAATTTAGTAGAGACGTCTGGTAAAAAGGTTTGATTCATAACCTTGTAGTTTAGGGTTCCATCCCTGAGCAGCAATGGCATCTTGGGTGTCATCAACAAAAGCTCCAGGCTGACCAATGCCTTGGTGAGAAAATTTACAAGACAAAACTGTGCAGAAGCCCATCATACTGTTGTGTGTATGTTACTGCTTGACACTATGTAACTTAGCCATTCAGTAAATGGTGACTGATAGAATAAGCACCAAATTTAGAAATAAGTTCTGTGGTTTGATTTTATTGCCTAGAACCTTCAAAAATAGTAAAAGACTTTGCCTTTCATCCTCTCAGGGTCAATAAATTAAGTACCAGTTGCGTACTGGGGTCGATCTAATCGACTGGCCACTTCCCTCAAAATTACAGGCCTTGTGCCTAGAGTAGAAAAGAATATGTTAACATTATTTATATCCTGAATTCATTTCTCTTGGGTGGGACCTAAATCCTTCACTTAACATAATAGAAGGGCTCAGGCTTTGATATTGACATTTTCTGAACCACAAGGTTTTGGGTTCAGTCCCACTATGCAATACCTTGGATAAGTGTCTTCTACAATAGCCCCAGGCCAACCACAGGTATTCCAGCATGGCCACAGTCCAATGATCCAAATCAGTAAAAGAATAAGGAGAGAGGGAGAGGAGAGGAGAGCAAGCATTTGATTGTGCTTTCATGCAACCTCAGTAATTTGTTTTGTACGAGTTCACTTCAATAATGGCTCTCAATTAGTCGTTATTAATTTCAGAAGGTCGTCTGCAACCTTCCAGTCTCCAGTTCTTGTCTCCGCCATAGAAACGAAGTGAACTTGTGACCGGCTCACTGAAAACCTGCAGCCAATTACATTATTGTTCACAAAATGCAATGGCCGACCAATGCCTTGTGAGTGGATTTCGTAGACGGAAACTGAAAGAAGCCGGTCGTATATATATATATATGTATGTGTGTGTGTGTTTGTGTGTCTGTGTTTGTCCCCCCAGCATTGCTTGACAACCGATGCGTTTATGTCCCCGTAACTTAGTGGTTCGGCAAAAGAGACCGATAGAATAAGTACTGGGCTTACAAAAGAATAAGTCCCGGGGTCGAGTTGCTCGATTAAAGGCGATGCTCCAGCATGGCCGCAGTCAAATGACTGAAACAAGTAAAAGAGTATCAAACAACATCAGTCGAGAGCAGGGCATGAAAGCCTGTGGCTCAGAGGAGAGAGTGTTGCACCTACAATCATAGAATTGTAGTTTCAATACTTGGCCTGGGTGGTGCACCGTGTTCTTGGGCATTAACATTAAGTTTTTATGGAAATTCCCCAAGTTGAGGATTTGTAATGAAATTATGTCACGTTTTTCAGTTCACTGGCAACACAACACTATTCGTATTGTTTGCAATACAAACAAAAATGATTTTATTTCTTTTTTTTTTACTATTTATTGGTTTCAGTCATTGGACTACAGCCATACTGGAGCACCACCTTTAGCCAAACAAATCAACCTCAGTACTTTTGGTTTTAGAAAAAGTCGGGTGTTTATTTTTGCTGAATCGCTAAGTTATGGGGACAGTTGCCAAGCAGTGAAGACACACACATACACACACACACAGGTGAAAGGCTTACTGCTGTTTCAATATACCAAAATCCACTCATAAGGGTTTGGTTGGCCTAGGGTTACAGCATAAGACACTTGCCTAACATACCATGCAGTGGAAACTGAACCGGAAACCTTGCGATTGGCAAGCAAACTTAGGTTCTGAAGCATAACCTACTTAGAAATTGAAACACCGTCTCCAAATTGTCTATCAGCCACTCCTCAGGTGGCAGTTATGACGTGTCATTTCATTCTGACCCCACCCACCAATCACTGGTGGGATTATTGACACAAATAAGCTATTTACATTAAATAATGCTGTTGACTAATTCATTCTCCTCTGACAAACTTGCACCTACTTGAGTCGACTCTCTGGCATTTTATTTCTTAATCATAAAAGTGTAAAAGTTGACCAACAAGATTTAACCGACAACCACAAAGCTGTGAATGTGACACAGTATCTCATCTGGACCAGATAGTCGTGCCCGACCTTCACCGATACTGAACAATGGCTGATTGGATGTAAATGAAAATTCTATTCAACAAAATTGAGTGCAGGTATTGCTGTATACACAGGTAGTTTGTATAGGTGAGAAATTTACTTCATAATCGCAGGGTTTCAAGTTGTATTTCACTGTGTGACACTCTGGTTAAGTGTTATCTACTTACAGTCACAGGCCAACCAAAACCTTCTCAGTGGATTTGATAAACTTTATGGAAGCATATAGTGTGTGTGTGTGTGTATATATATATATATATACATATATAGGGAGGGTTTACGAAAAAACAAAAGACGAAGACAGGTGGTGTACAAAACAAACAGATGTATTAGTATAACGCTCAGGAATTGAAAAAGTCTTTTATGTTTTGAGCCTACGCTCTTCTACAGAAAGGGACACAGAAAAAACAAGGAGAGAAAAAAATGTGTAGTGGCTAATGATCTATCTAAATGCTTCCTTCTTGAGCCATACCAGATTCATAAGGTCCAGTTTCCTGGTTTCAGAGGCGTAGAAATTCCCCACCAGGACAGGACGCCAGTCCACCACAGGATTACTCATTTTTGCCAGCTGAGTGGACAGGAGCAGCATGAAATGACTTGTTTTGCTGAAGAACACAATGCATCGCCTGGTACAGGAATTGAAACCACAATCTTATGATCATGAGACCAACACCCTAACCACTGTGCCACAGACCTCCACATATGTGTGTGTGTGTGTGTGTGTGTGTGTGTGTGTGTGAAAATGTTAACCTGTTTTTGCTTGTCACTGGCTGATGGGATTCCATTCCCTGCAGACCACATGTTCCATCACTGTGGGTTTGAAGAATAAAAAATCCCTTACTCGAAAAACAAGGGTTGGTATTAGGAAGGGCACTACTGTCATTTTTTAAAATTTTCCCTTTTCCATGCTTGCATGGCTCAGATGGAATTTGTTGAGGGAGATTTTCTATGGCCAGAAACCCTTTCTGTCACCAAACCTCACCCGTTTCCAAGCAAGCTAACATTTCTTCAAAGCCAGACACGTTTTTTTAAAGACAACTGGAAACAAACATCATTTGTACGAAGGATGGTGCTTGTTTACAACCATCACATGTCAAGACAACACATTTCTTTCGGTTTCTGCATACCAGATCCACTCACAAGGCTTTGGTTGGCCTAGGGCTATAATAGAGGACCTTTGCCCATGGTGCTGCACAGTGGGACCAAACTCGAGAGCGCATGGTAGGGAAGCTTCTTAGCTACACCATCATCATCATCATCATTGTTTAACATTCGTTTTCCGTGCTAGTATGGGTTGGACAGTTTGACCGGGGTCTGCGAAGCCAGGAGGCTGCACCAGGCTCCAGCTGGATGCCCTTCCTAACGCCAAACACTCTGTGAGTGTAGTGGGTGCTTTTTACGTGCCAGGGGAAGCTGGCAGCGCCACGATCGATTGGTGCTTTTTACATGCCACCGGCACAGAAGCCAGACAAGGCAGTGCTGGCATCGGCCACATTCGGATGGTGCTTTTTACGTGCCACCGGTAACTGTATCTATGGCATCCAGTTGTAAAATGCTGCCTCAAATAAGTCTCTGTTCAACCCATGCCAGCATAGAAAACCAGATATAAAAGGAACAAAGATAATGCAATTTCCTAATTAGACTAAAAGTCTCAACTCATAAATATGTTGTAAGTCTTTCAATCATTACATCCAGACATCTTAACTGATACCTATCTCTTACACAAGAAACCCAGTCAGACACAGAACAGCCAAACACATTGGCTATATTCAGTTGCGAATATGAGATATGTAGCTCGCATGACATCTAGATTTCTGAATATATAATCAACTCCTTTGTATGTACAACGTTTAGAAGAGAAATGGAAAAAGTAAAAAAAAACCCAGAAAACTCATTGGCAAAAATATAATGATTGTGAACATTTCATTAAAAAGGCATGTCATGTTTACACAACAGTATCAGTCTGTCTACAAAGTTAGAAAAACGTCCTGGGTTAAAGAATACTTAGGATTTGATATCTTTTACTCATTTCAGTTAGAGGACTGCAGCCATGCTGGAGCACCACTCTGATGGGTTTATAGTGAAACAACTTGACCCCAGTTCTATATTTAAGAGATGAGGAATTATGTACATTATTTACATTTGACGGATATTTGTCCTCATCTTGTTTGTTGTTAACACGTTTCAGCTGATATACCCTCCGAGCCTTCATCAGGTGTCTTGGGGAAATTTCAAACCCAGGTTCGAAATTTCCCCAAGAAGGCTAGAGGGTATATCAGCTGAAACGTGTTAACAACAAACAAGATGAGGACAAGTATCCATCACATGTAAATAATGTGAAAAATTTGACCCAAGTACTTATTCTATCAGTCTCTTTTGCCAAACCGCTAAGTTATGGGATGTAAACAAAGCAAACACCGGTTGTCCAATAGTGTGCATGGGTGTAGCATGCTTGCATGGGTCGGATGGAATTCACTGTGGTGGCTGCCTTATGGATGAATGCCCTTCCTGCTACCAACCCTCACCCATTTGCAAGTAAGGCAACATCTCCCCAAGGTCAGATATATTTTCACAGAATACTGGAAATGACAGATATTGTTTGTCTAATAGTGACACTGGTCTACAACTGTCACGTAATGGCAAGGCACAGAGACAGTAGTACACATACAGTGGGCTTCTTTCAGTTTCTGCCTACCCAATTCACTCAGAAGGTATTGGAGTACAAGATACTTGCTCAAGATGTTACACAGTGGGACTGAACCTGAAACCTTGCGGTTGTAAAGCGAGCTTCTCAATCATAGATGGCCATTGGTGTATATAAAGAAAGCTACCTGCATTTTAGGATAACATTTAATACTTTTGCTCTGGTGTTCTCATCCAGCTTACTTATTGCTCTCAGAATTCTTGGTGGAATATCAAATACTTTAAGTATCTTCATCATCATTCCTGAAACATGGATGCTCACTGGAAGCACTCCGTCGGTTCCGACGACGAGGGTTCCGGTTGATCCGATCAACGGAACAGTCTGCTCGTGAAATTAACGTGTAAGTGGCTGAGCACTCCACAGACACGTGTACCCTTAACGTAGTTCTTGGGGATATTCAGCGTGACACAGAGAGTGACAAGGCCGGCCCTTTGAAATACAGGTACAACAGAAACAGGAAGTAAGAGTGAGAGAAAGTTGTGGTGAAAGAGTACAGCAGGGATCACCACCACCCCTTGCCGGAGCCTCGTGGAGCTTTAGGTGTTTTCGCTCAATAAACACTCACAACGCCCGGTCTGGGAATCAAAACCGCGATCCTACGACCGCGAGTCCGCTGCCCTAACCACTGGGCCATTGCGCCTCCACGGATGCTCACTAAAGAAGCAGCTGGATGGTTGTTATACGAAAATTCTTAGAATGGCACTCAATGTCTCCTGGAAGAATCATACAACAAATGCCGACTTGTAACAGGGACTACCAAAAGTATCATTGAAGACACAGCATAGGATGAGGCTAGCTGGACACTGCATCAGACATACCAATGAAATTGTTAACAAGCTAGTGCTCTGGCAACCAATGGAAGGAAGAACCAGAAGAGGAAGGAGGAAGATGATCTATATTGACAACTTGCCGGAGGATACTGGTATGGAAGGGGTACAGGAGCAGAGGACCATTATGGAAGATCGAGATGAATGGGGAAAACGTGTGGAAACAGTCTTGGGGCATCCTGGGGGACGGCCTAGATAGATAGATAAGTAGATGAAAACTGAAAAGAAGCCTGTGATATGTATGCATGCATGCGAGTGTGTGTATGTTTGTGTCTCCTTGTCTTGACATCATGTGATTGTTGTAAATAAATGTTGCTGATATGCAATATCCCGTGAAATGTTTAGCCATTGGGAAGTATTACCTTGTTTGGAAACAGGTGAGAGTTGTTGACAGGAAGAGTATCCAGTCGTAGAATATCAGTCTCAATAGACTTCATCCAATTCATGTAAGCATGGAAAAGTGAGTGTTAAAGCAACGACAACATATATATGCATATATCTATGTGGGAACTCACTGGCCCCCAAGCAGTCCTGCTCCTATTAACTCTTCAGATGTAGTTGGATATCAAACCCCAAAATACAACCACAAGCAGTGGGAAGTCACATCTCCCTTTGAGATGCAAAAAAACTTAAGGCTGCCACTGCAGAAACTGTAGAAATGCTTAAGCAGAAATTAGATGATGTATGCTGTATGCAACAGTTGAGATGGAGGGGAGCCTCAGATGATTTCTGACAGGGTGGAGTAAATAGACTGTGGCTGAAAATTTGATAAATAAACCGAGGTAGTCAGAGTATATGACAGAATAATTAAACTTAATTTTGACAAACAGTTGAATTGCAACAATTTCTGCCTATGTCTAATGGTCAAAATTGACAGATGAGCAAGAGGACTATTTCTATAAAACTTTACCACTCTTTATTTCTCTTCGCTTATTTTTGTTTAAAATAACAGAGGATATATCTTGTAAAGAGAAAAGCTGAAAGTAAAAATTTGCCAATATTGTGAGCTCTGAAGATCAGAGGTACAGGGTATTCCAGATGTGGCAATGCATCGGCATATATTAGGATGTTGTAGGTGAAAAGTGTGTAATGGGATGATAGAGGTACACTTGTCCTTATTGATGCTGAGGAGAAAGCATAGACAAGCAACTTCGAGAGATTGATGAATAAAGAAAATGTGTAGAAGGGAGGACTATTTTTAGTGGATCCTAGAGAGTGACCAGCTATCGAGGTTGACAGCTCTAGGATCAGAAAGGACCATTTACCTGTTAGTATTTAAACCGGCCATATTTGGTCCAAATATTGTCTTTTGTTAAAGCTGTCCAGGTCCAGTCTCCCACACTTATCCTACAATGTTAATCTAAAAATAAACAACCACATCTGCAAGATCTCAAAGCTACAAGATAATAGAGGATTAATTTTTAAAACGTTAAATAAACGTCACATCTGACAGAGTAATCTGAATGCTGAAACCCTTTGGTTTAAGGATATGAAGAAAGCAGGGACCACAACAGGACCATCAGTGACATAGCTGAAATGCTGAAAATATCTGACCAAACAGGACACATGCAAATCAATTAGGCAGTGTGGGGAAGTGGGCATCACTAGTAATTGGTACAACAGCATCAGGGCAGGGAAGCTGCTCTAGAAAGAAGCAACAACATCATCAAGTTAGTGTACCAAGTTATGAAAGTGACAGAGTTATAGCATAGCTAATTAAGAAGAGAATTAGTTTAGATGAAATGCGAGATTTGTGCTAGGTTGGGAAAGTTGTCAGCTAGGAGTAGTAAGCCACTATACTGATTCATTCACCTGGGGGAAAGAATTTGATAGAGTACTGCTCTATGTATGATAGTTGCAAAGAAGGAGTGTAGGTGAATGGCTTGTAGATGCTATGTAGCAAGGTGAGAGCAATGTGAGGAATTTAGCAGGTAGTTGGACACAAAAAAAGAGTTGAAAACCAACAGTTCTGTGGCTGAGAATGCCTGCATGTCGACATCTTAGTTCTCATTCAAGAATTAATCCAAGAATTAGAGGTAAAGTTCTGAATGTGCAAACAGAGTCCAGAATCGAGAGGTTTAAAAGGCCAACTTGAAAAAGACAAGTCTTAGTTAACAAAAAGGAAAACAGAGGTAGACTTCCAACCTATATTCTCTATGAAGAAAGTTAGCTGAGTAGAAATTCTATACTGTGTATCAGATATAAACTATGCATGCACAAAAGGTGCAGTGAGATCTCAAGTAGGCTGACGGATTAAGTAAAGAGACAACAGATTATGCAGAAGTACAATATTTGTTATTCTGTAAGAGCAGGTCACTTTAAGATTGACAAAAGAAAAAAAACAACCCAACTTAATAAGAAAATATAACAAAAACTGATTACAAGTGTTTTCTTAGTTTTTGTTTGCAGCAAATCTTAACTTGTGTCCTCATTTTTTTTTCATTTCACAAGAGGATTAATGGACTCATTGTTTGGTAGACATAGGCACACAACTTTCACTTGGCACCTACCACATTTTTCAGGTTCTTAACTTTATATAGTCAAAAATTATAGTTTTCAAGTTAGTGCATAGAGAGAGTAAGGTCTCTGTAGCCAAATCTTTGAGTCTAACAATTGACATGTCAACTCTGAGTGACATTGGACACTAGTGTGTCTATTCCAGAAAACTGGCCATACAGGTGAAATAATTTATGCTATTCTATATACACAGTTGTGACCACGCAGTTAAGAAGTTTCTCAACCATGTGGTCTTGGGTTCAGTCCCACTGACCTGGTAAGTATCTACTATCGCTCCAGGCTGAGCAAAGCCTTGAGGGGATTTGGTAGACGAAAACAGAAAGAACCCCATTATACATACACCTGTGTGTTCTTGTGTACACCCTTGTTTTGATATCACATGCTGGTTGTTGGTAGGTATCCCTGTCGTACAAGCAATGTTGCTGGTTTCTAGTCTTCTGTAGAAAATATGTCTGGCCATGGGGAAATATTAACTTGCTTGGAAACAAGTGAGGGTCGACAACAGAAAGGGGGCATCTAGACAGAAAATCTGCTTCAACAAAATTCTGTTTGACCCATGCAAAAGTGGATACTTAATCATGATGATGTCATACATAGTTTGACTTCCTGACACTGAAAAATAGCAAGGTTTCTATGCAACCTTATATTCTCTGACTGATAAAGCCTTCTCCGCTGCATGAGTAACAATCGATATGTCGACTAACCATCACACCCTTCTGAAATATCACCCCTTCTTATCCCTCCCAATCCAATCCTCTGTACCTATTACTTAACTACTAAACACAGAGAAACAAGGACAGACAAACGGATTGTCGATGACATCAACCCCAGTACTTAACTGGTACTTAATTTATCGACCCTGAAAGGATGAAAGGCAAAGTTGACCTCGGCGGAATTTGAACTCGGAACGTAATGGCAGCCAAAATACTGCTAAGCATTTCGCCCGGCGTGCTAACCACTCTGCCAGTTCGCCACCTCTGTACCATTAACTAAATAACCAAGGTATGGTTTGATGCAAACTTTCAACTGCCCATGTGATTCAGAAGCTTGCTTTGCAACCATGTGGTTATGAGTTCAATCCCACTACATGGCATCTAGGACAGGCATCTTAAACTATCGCTCAGAGCTGACCAATGTCTTGTGAATTTAATTTGCTAGACGGAAACTGTGTGGAAGTTTGTTTTGTGTGTATGTGTTTGTCTCCCCTACAGCACTGCAAGACAAATGTTAGCTTGTCTATGTCCCTGACTTAGTGGTTCAGCAAAACAGACCAATATGATAAAAAACAGTACTTAACAAATAGCAACATTGATTTGTTCAATGAAATCCTTTAATGCAGTGCCCCAGCTGGCCACAGTCCATTGACTGAACCCAAGATATACAAGAAAGAGTAGCTGACAGGCCTTATTATTTAGGTGACCAAATCAGCAGTGAAATTAGGTTTTGCAAGAGTATAATTGGCCTCATTTAAAGACGGGTGGGCAAAATCCAGAGAGTTATTCTATTGAGAATATCTCTTTAACCCTTTTGTTTTCATATTTGTTGGAATGCTCAATGTTTGTTGTTATTAAGCTTGTGTGTTCAGAACATAAATTAACACAAAATGTTGATGGATGGTTTTTTAAATTTAGATCACTAACCTTTTTGTTACTGTATATCTGTCATTGTGTCATTTAAATTTGAAAATAATAAAGAATTTAGTGAAATAACTCATTATTAGACTGGCGCTTGGAACATGAATTCACATGAAATTGTGATGGATGGTGTTAATTTAGATCACTTTAAAATGGGAAGCTTGTATCATAGAACCAGGAGCAGTCTAAGGCAGGTTGGCATCAATAATGGTGAAAAAAGGGTGGAAAAATTTAGAGAGGTATTACTTCTATGGACAAGAAAGGGCTTCTCTTTTGATTGTACAATATTTGTGCGTGAAATACGATAGAGCGAAAAGGGCACTGAAAGGAGGAGTGTGTGAAAAAGCTGGTGAGAAATAAGGCAAAACTGTTTCATTGGATGTGTAATATCAGTGTACATGAATGATGCAGCAGAGAGGAGCCGAGAAGAAAAAGATGAAAAAGGGAGGATGGGAAAGAGGCAGAAGAAGAAGAATCAGATGTAGAAGAGAGATTAATAGAGACATGTGATTCATAGAAAAGATGACAGTTGGGTGAAACGTGCCAAGCAATCTAAATAAAAGGAGTCTGTAGAAGAAGATGACCAAGGAGAGACATGGAGTGGGTGGAGAGCAATAAAGGCCAATTACAGGATGCTGAGTCTTGTGAAGGGGATACATAACTGCTACATGTGGTGAGATGCTGTGCTGAAACACTCATTTTTTCCATGATGGCATGGATTGTAATCCATAAAATGATCTCTCTCTCTCTCGCACACACAAGGTTTCAGTACATTATCCTTTACTTGTTTCAATCCTTGGATTGCTGCCATGCTGCAGCACCATTTCAAAGGGTTTTAGTCGAGCAAAGCAATCCTGTTATTTTATTTGTTTTTTGTAAGTCTGGTAATTATTTTACCAGTGTCTTTTTCCAAACTTAGCTATGGGGACACAAACAAACCAACAGTGGCTGAGGTAAGACGGACACACACACTTCCCTTCTACCAAATTCACTCACAAGGTATCGGTCAGGCCAAGACTAAGTGTAGAAGACACTTGCCCCAGGTGCTGCACAGTGGGACTGAACCCTACACCACATGGTTGCAAATTGAACTCCTTAACCACACAACCACGCCTGTGCCTATAGAAGTGCCTATGAAACTAAATCTTTTGCTAATATTAAGGAGATTATGTGTTTTGTGATGTCCTGTAGGCAGAAACAAGCTAAATAAGCCAAGTGCAATGTAATATGCACTTTACCATTCGACATTGGAGGACAAAAACATCTCTAAAAGAGTATTTTTAGCTGAAACACTTAACCATATTAAAAGTGGCTTCCTGCATCTGCGTTCTCAAACCAAGATGGGTTACGTAGCAAAGAGAACAGCATTTCCCAATCCGCACGTAGCAAAAATGCCCAAAATCAGAATATTTTGTAGAGATTACAATTAGACGATACCACCCACTTTTTGGAGGGAGGCCTGCGTGTGGTCTAAATGACACCCTATTTAACCCTTTTGATACTAACCTGGCCAAAACCAGCTCTGGCTCTGTAGTATAAATGTCTTGTTTTCATAAGTTTTTCATTAAAATATACCACCAAACTTTAGTCACAATTTAAGATCCTAACAGTAGCTGAATGATAACTAAGTTATTTTACTAAATTCTTTGTTATATTTACAATTAATTGAAAGAAATCCAGAGCATCTCAAAATGAATACGGTAACGAAAGGGTTAATGTAAAAAAGATATTTGTAGCGTTTTTTATGCACTACCCCACCTCCTCCATGACCCGCAATAATTTTCCTTATATTCTCTCAAACTGTAAATTCACCACTGCCCCACACCTCACCAATTCTGTCTTCATCTCAATTGTCTGTCATTCCTTCACACATCTTGCAAACCTCCCTACCCATCCAGCCATCCTCAATTCCCTGCCCCCTATTCTCTCTCCACCCATCTTCCTGTACTTCTATGTCACCCAATGCTGGATTAACCATTAAGCAAAACGAGCAGGTGCTTGGGGCATGAAGGGGAAGCGGAACACCACAGAAATAGTAGATGCCTACAATAGTATTTATGGTGCACGACACATTTGTCTTGGATTTGGAAGCTTTACAAATTCCAGTGAACCAAATATGACATTCACAGGGCGAACTCAAGATAACAATCGCCCCTGTTCATTCTACGTCAATTTGGTTTTCCCTATTAAACACAGCTCGGGTGTGACACATACTTGGCAGGTGGCTGTAGTTGTTACAATTATGTATATATTTAGGCTCAACACACATACACGCAAACGTTCTGAACTTCCCACTTGTATTACATTAATATAAGAAAACAAAGAAAAAGGTCCCATAATATAAAGACCAAGGGATGCTGAATATATAAACAAAAAACCAAATGACGCAATGACGGACATAATTATCGACCGCTTATAAAACGGCGGGACAAATAAACCATTATATATATAAATATATAAAGCTATTTCCGGAAATTTTCAGTACCAAAAACTATGCGTTTAACAAGTTCCGGTTAGGAAGGAATGATCACAGCCATTATTTTCGAATTTCCCCACCTCTCACATAAACGTAAATCTATATAATTCCAAGCAGTGGTTTTCAACAAGGGACCATATATTGGCCCCCAGGGGTCCACATAAGATTTTAGTGTTAAAATTTATGTCCAATAAACTGATTGTTATTCTACAACACAGGAAATATTTTTAACGATTTTTTGAAAATACAATTATTAATGGTATTTAATTTTAAAAGTATTACTCTTTTACTTGTTTCAGTCATTTCACTGTGGCCATGCTGGAGCACCGCCTTTTAGTCGAACAAATCGACCCCAGGACTTATTCTTTGTAAGCCTAGTACTTATTCTATAGGTCTCTTTTTGGGGGGACAAACGGACACACTATCACACACACACACTATATATATATATATATATATATATATATATATATATACGACGGGCTTCTTTCAGTTTCCGTCTACCAAATCCACTCACAAGGCTTTGGTTGGCCTGAGGCTATAGTTGAAGACACTTGCCCTAGGTGCCACGCAGTGGGATTGAACCTGGAACCATTAGAGGATTTTTCAAACATTGAATTGCTATGAGTGTCTATCAGAGTTACATAGGAACCACAGGAGGTTCCATAGGTAAAAAAAAAAAAATGGCCTAGAAATACTGACTTAAAGAGTATCTGCGGAAAATCTTCACTTTTAAAAAGAAATCCATACGTTTTTAAGAAAGTTAAGTCGGGGTGAATGGGGGTGGAGAAATTATCCGAAACTTTTCAAATAAAAGGGGAAAAAATTTGTTTTACAACTTTTTCAAACATAACCGTAATCTACATTTTATCTCTGAGAAATTTTCATTGGGAGAAGACCCACTTCTGTAGTTATGTCATGTATAAGAAGCAGGCGTGGCTGTTATGGTAGGATGTTAGCTACCGCACTGCATGGCAAGTTAAAGGGTCTTCTGCTAGAGGCTCAGACCTACCAAAGCATTGTGAGGGGAATTGGCAGACGGAAACTGAAAGAAACTAGTCTTGTGTGTGTCTTAGACTCCCTACCACCGCTTGACGACCCGTCGTTAGAGCCCGTAACTTAGGGGTTCGGCAACAGATACCGATAGAATAAGTAACGGGCTTAAAATAAGTACTGGGGAAGGATTTATTCGGTTAAACCCTACAAATCGTAGCCACAGTCCAATGACTGGAACAAGACGAAACCCATGCGCGCGCGCAATGACTGGCAATCTTTACGTTTAGCGTCCTAAATTACTATTTTTGAAAAAAAAATTCTCTTGCGTGAGAGAAAACAAAACAAATGTGTCGTACAAATGCACCAAACTCAGAATTTCACGAGGAAAAGCAATTTCATTGTCTAATTAACGTATTTTATTACGTGACGGTTTTTTTTTTGTTTGTTTTAATTGCTACTTAAATTTTCTTCTCAAAAGCCAGAAACACTTGAGTCACGCCGTTGCTGTCTCTATTCAAACTGACTGAAACAAAAACGGTCTGCAATGTCTCATTAATTCTTTGCCTGAATAAAATAGATAAAAACAAAGACTACTCGTGGTGGTGGTGGTGGAGAAAGTGTGTGTGGGGCAAGCAAATTTCCAGGGTCTACAAAGAGTCTTCTGTTTAGGCCCAGACATACCAAAGCATTGTGAGGGGAATTGGCAGACGGAAACTGAAAGAAACTAGTCTTGTGTGTGTCTTAGACCCCCACCGCCGCTTGACGACCCGTCGTTAGAGCCCGTGACTCTTTATATCCGTTTGTTTGACATTGGTCTGCAGCCATGCTGGAGCACCGCCAGAGACGGTTCAGTCGAACAAACATCCATGCCAGTACTTAATTTTATATATCTGGTACTTAACTTATTCTACGAGCCTCTAGTACCTGAACTGCTAACTTACTTACGGGGACGTAAACAAACCTACACCTGGCGTCAAGCGGTGCTGGGACATAAACTCACACGACGAGCTTCTTTCAGTTTCCGCCTACAAAATCCACTCACAAAGCTTAGGTCGGTTCGGAGTTTTAGTAAAAGACATGCCCCAGGTGCCGCAGAGTGTAACTGAGCCCAAGACCAAACGGTTGGGAATCGAGCTTCTTACTTACAGAGCTACGTCCGCAACATTTACAAAATAGAAAAGGTGTTTTTTCAGATTTACCCCCCCCCTCCCAACCGGAAAGTGAAGACGGAAATGTATTTAGGGCACTAAACACAACTGCATGAAACTTAGTAAAATACTATTCTTAGGTGACCACAGCATGTCTGTAAAATGAAAGCGAACCAAGTTTGTGTCCCGGCCACATGGTTCAATACTTCTGCGTGACACCTTGCATAGCCCTGGGCCGACCAAAGCCTTGTGAGTGGATTTGGTAGACGGAAAGTGAAAGAAGCCCGTCGTATATATGTATATATATATATATATATATATATGCGTGTGTGTAATTGCGTGTATATATATATATATATATATATATATATATATATATATATATATATATGTGTGTGTGTAATTGCGTGTATATATATATATATATTATATATATATATATATATATATATGTGTGTGTGTGTGTGGTGTGTGTGTGTGTGTGTCTGTTTGTCCCCCTAGCATTGCTTGACAACCGATGCTGGTGTGTTTACGTCCCCGTAACTTAGCGGTTCGGCAAAACAGACCAATAGAATAAGTACTAGGCTTACAAAGAATAAGTCCCTGGGGTCGATTTGCTCGTCTAAAAAAGGCGGTGCGGTGCTCCAGCATGGCCGCAGTCAAATGACTGAAACAAGTAAAAGAGTAAATATCCGTTTTCCTCCTCGAGGGTGAGGAGGAAACGAAATCAGGCGGTGGAGGGCGAACTTGTGCAAGGTTTCGCTGGCTCACCAATACGAAAGATACCTTTAGTGTGAAAGACATTCTTTAAAAAAAACTAATAATAATAATCCATGCCTGTAAAGTTTCTTTTCGCCTTTAAGATTTACTAAATTGAAAAACAAGCAAAAACAAGCCAAAAAAAAGTCAAGGATCCTCGAGATATTATCGTTAAATAACCGCACGTCCAACATTGATAGACACACAGAGCCCTGTTGTGACGTAAGGCCGCAACCACGAGTAAACAAGCGTGCCGTTGTTTTACCCCAACCGACAGGCGTTACTTTGTGATGGTTGTTAAAGACCTGTTGAGGACAAGGAACCCATAAATGTACTCCCTAAAATATCACACTATCGGGCCGTCACAAACGCAGCCATCTTTAATATATATATATATATATATATATTTCTTTATTGCCCACAAGGGGCTAAACACAGAGAGCGATGGTCGAAATACCTATTTATTTACTACCCACAAGGGGCTAAACACAGAAGACAAACAAGGACAGACAAAGGGATTAAGTCGATTATATCGACCCCAGTGGGTAACTGGTACTTAATTTATCGACTCCGAAAGGATGAAAGGCAAAGTGGACCTCGGCGGAATTTGAACTTGGAACGTAACGACAGACGAAATACGGCTTTGTGCTAACGTTTCTGCCAGTTCGCCGCCTATGTATATATATATTATTTTTTTTACTGCCCATAAGGGGCTAAAAATAGAGGGGACAAACAAAGACAAAGGGATTAAGTCGATTACATCGACCCCAGTGCATAACTGGTACTTTATTTATCGACCCCGAAAGGATGAAAGGCAAAGTCGACCTTGGCTCTTTAATATGTATATTATTCCACTACGTAGGTGCAGGCGTGGTTGTTTGTGGTGAGAAGTTTTCTGCCCAATTATCATGGATTCGGGTTCGGTTCGACCGCGTGGAACTTTGGGAAAGTGTCTCCTGCTACATAAGCCCCACCCGACCAAAGTCTTGTGAGAGGAATTTGGTGGACGGAAACTGAAAGAAGCCCGTTGTGTGTGTGTGTGTGTATATATATATATGCATGTTTGCCCCCCCCCCGCTCCCGCCAAAACCCACTCGACAACCGGTGTCGGTGCGTTCACGTGACTTAGCGGTTCGGCAAAAGAGACCGACAGAATAAGTACTAGGTGAAGAAATTAAAAAGAAAAGTGTTAAGTGATTCGTTGGATTGAAACCTTGAGAGCAGTGCCCTTACGTCGCACAAATGCAATAACAAAGGAAAAGATAAAACAAACACCATCCGTGCACACACAGGTAACTCTGGTCATTCCACCTGCCCCACGCGACACCGTCGTGACGTCACAAAGGATTGCAGTGATGTGGCGATTATGCAGGTAGCTGTTGGTGCCGACACGGCTCGGCCGAGCGCCTACTTCCAGACAAGGAGGGTACTTCACGTGGTCGCGTAACATTTTAGAAATAGCAGCCAAATCTCTCAAGTCAAACCCTAACCTGATTAAGGACGCGGCACTACTTAAATGCAGAGGTCCCGATGCATCGACCCTAACGATGTTTTTACAGTGCACACTGGTTAGGGGTAGTCTTAGGGTTGCGTAGATGCGTCGGGACCTCTATATGTAAGTAGTACCAAGGACGTTCCTTCCTTATCACTCCCTAAAGCCTGTCATTCGTTTCAGCCGTTGGGGCACCGCCACAAAGGGTTTAACAATTTTTTACAGAGAATATATTTGGAAATCGTGGCTGTTGTGGTAAGAAGTTCGCTTTCCAACTTACACGGGTTCTGGAATCGATCTCCCAGCTTAGCGCCTCAGATGACTAAAGCCTTGTGAGTGAATTTGGAAGATAGAAATTGAAAGAAGCCCGATACGTGGTGTGTGTGTCCCCACCACCACCTCACAACCGGTGTTGGTTTGTTTACGTCTTCGTAACTTAGCTGGTAGACAAAAAAAAAAAAAAGGGGGCCGATATAAAAATAAAAAATACCAGGTTTAAAAAAATAAGTACTGGTCGTTATTCGTTTGCCTAAAAAAAACCTTAGTCAAGGCGGTGCCCCAGCATGGGCGCAATCCAATGACAGAAACAAGTAAAAAAAAAAAATAACGACCGTGTTATAGAAAGTGTCGAAGCAAATCGAAGTGTTTCCCTATTAAATACGAGGATGCATGTGGTCGTGAAATGAGGTAAAAATCAGGTGAAACCGCCGAGGGATGGCAAAGGCTGGTGATTACACCATCACGAAGGGATCTCCGTCAGAAAGAATAGGTTCTTTGGAAACAGCAAACGAGGAAAAATCCAGTGTAAGATGTATTCAAAAATTCATACACTTTCGTTTTATTTTGAAATGCGGAGTAATAAATAACGAAGAAGCGCCATCTTTACTAAGGAAGGACACGTTGAACGTCGCTTTCGCTGTACAAAAAGACGGGAGAGTCACGCCTGGAACGCATTTGATTACAGGTCAGCTGGATCAAAGCTCACTTGGTGAGGCTAAACTATAGCCTATGTCGATGTTAAAAAAAAATATCAGTCAAAGCACAAGCTTGTTTTAAAGGACGATTTAGATACCCTTGTGGAAAAAAAAAAACGACTGGACAGTCGTGGCTGGAATGCCTTTGATCTTAAACCTGCTCAATATCACTGCTGACCTGCAGCTAATCAATAACATATTGCGTCACTTAAAAGAAACATAATTTCGATAATGGCGCTTTATCTAAATCTCGCTGAAAAAACAAAAATACAAACACACACACACACACACTCGGGTAGGATAGGCACGCGCTCGCGCGCATACACACACACCCGGTTAAAACCCAGTAAATACACATGCACTAAAACACACAAACGCGACGAATATATACGTAAACTCATACAGCGAATACGCACACACACAACGAATATATACGTATACTCGTACAGCGAATACACACACACACACGCGACGAATATATACGTACACTCATACAGCGAACACACACACACAGACATCAAATATACACATACAGCTAATATACACGAGCACACACACGCACACACATATACACACCTGGCTAATGTGTGTAGAATATTCCAGTACAAAAGTATCGAAGTAAATTCAACAAATACGTTTCTAGAATAAGTTTAAAAACCTTGAAGACGGTGGTGTGTGTCTGTGTGTGTGTAAGACATCTTTTAAATACGCATAAAATAAATGGTTTCTGAGGAAATATAGGTAAAAGAAAACCCGTCAAAATAAACAGGTTGGAATAATTGTTTGATGCCTTTTGTTAAAAAGAATGGGAATGGTTAAAGTTATTAAAACCAGAATGATTCATTTAAAAGACTTGGCCATTTAATTGTGTTCTGAAGACCATTAAAGGTTGTAACTTGTTGGAAGAGGCAACAGGGAGAAGAAAAAATAAAGAGGGAAAAAGCTGTAAGTAAGACAGGAATAAAAACTTTGGATTTGTGGTGTTGGGTTTAAAGGGAATAGGGATTAAGTGACGTTCATCCCTTTCTCTATAGAAATAGGGATTAACGACCACAAAGCTGTTTCCCCGCTTTTTTTTTTAACGAAAAGCAAAACACTTCCTCGCCCAACATTTTGCAACGAACTCAGGAAATAAAGGTGAGGAGGGGACAAAAACATGATTTCATTAGGAATAATGATTATATATAGCTTTAATGATTTA
>NC_043020.1:28993052-29015552 GCF_006345805.1 Octopus sinensis
GGTATTTCTCGATAACATTTTCTTTGAGATGTTTAAAACATCTTCCTTCTATACAGAAGGATCTGAAGACCACAGTTCTCTTCTCTATTTCTTCAGCATCGGACCCAGGCGTTATCTTGATATCCTTGTCTTCGGTAGGTAGGTAGGTAGGTAGGTATGTTTGTACATATGTATGTGTGTGCGAGTACTTGTGCATGTGTGTGTTTTGCTTGATCAAATTATTCTCTTGCATTTGACCCTTCCTTTGTCCTGCAATCCTTAAGGTCACATCCTCCATTTTCATTGAGATTTTCAAACATGTTGTATGTTACTGAAACGTTTGATTGATGTTTGTGTCTCTCGTTTTCAAGGCCTAGAATGGTGTAATGTTCTCTGATAATAACCTCTTCATCTCCTCATTGATAGTGACCCAGAATAGAACAGCTATTGGCAAACTGTTAACATCTGTTGCATATGACTTTCACTCACAGATTGAGAGGTGGCTACATTGTGAAATTTGTCTAGTCAAAGGACACTTGTCATTTACATATATATGTGATATATGTGTGTGTGTGTATGTGTTCTTATGTGTGTATTATATATATATATATATATATACACAACACACACATACATGAGAATGCACACAATATGTATCTCTTATGATAATATATATATAAATGACAAATGTTCTATGACTATACAAATTTCACAATGTAGTCATTACCATCATTTAACGTCTGTCTTCCCTGCTAGCATGGGTAGGGAGAGAGAAAGAGGGGGGGGTATAAGCATGGATAAGCTCAAGCATGGCTGTGTGGCACAATTGGGGGAGCATTGATTGAAATCATTTAGATTATGTGGTTATTAGGGGCCCGGTTCAAGGTGCCATGTGCTTTTTAATATATGTTTTTCAGTTTTACAATTTTACTTGTAAGGGTGCCAAAGTTCAGCTTACCCGGGGTGCCAACAACCCTAGAGCCAGCCCTGGTGGTTATGCTTCTTTACACTGTTAGTTCAAATCCCATTCAAGTCTATCTCACCGTTCAACTCTATGTGCCCCTAAAATAAATATTTGTGGTTCGTGTAATTTTCTGTGCACGAGAAAAGCGGGAGTCGGGGTGGGGGTTCCTGCCTTGCTAGATTCTAGTTATTAAAACTAGTAAAATATATGGGTGTATGTGTGTGTCTATAAGTCTGTGTGTGTATGTTGTGTTGTGTGTATGGGTGTGTTTCTATGGTGTGTATGCGTGTGAACATCTGGTGCTGCATTGTGCTGTGTGTGCGTGTGTGTGTGTTTAAGATTAACACTATCAGGCATTAATGCAGAATGCAATTTCCTACAAAATGCAATCATAATATTTATTAAACAAAAGATATGACACAGGATAGTCATATCTTCTATCATATATATATATGTGTGTATATATATATATATATATATATATATATGTATGTATATATATATGTACACACACACATACGTATATATCAACATATAATTGTTTATTTAATTATACATACATAAATGTATATACTTATTCATATACATACATACAAAGAAGAGGGAGTGAGAGAGAGATTTTAAGATAAATTTTTAACTTTCTTTCATATCTAGAATGGAACAAGTACATGTTACCTGTTTGCATTGAAGTGCATAAAAGACCTGAATACATTTATACATACATACCTAGTTATGTGTAACTAACAAGAGATCCGGTTGATGACTTTTCTAAGTTTCTTTTTTTTCGCTCTTAGTTTATTGCTATACAAACCGTGTACAAACAAACTTCTTTTCTTTTTCACAGACAAATTAATTTTAAACCATTATTTGTCCTGAGTATGACGTCAAACTGGATCCAGTTGTGGGGCCCTGGTTCAAGAATTTCAGGGTTTTGAGAAGTGTGCGACCTCTTCTTAGCCGTTACTGTTCACAGGTCTATTCTGACCCAGAATAGTCGCACCTGTCAGGGTCCTGGTTATGGTTTAATTAGCATATTAGGGCTTGCTTACTTATGCATGTGAAGGCACATGGCTCAGTGGTTAGAGCATCAGTCTTACAATCATGAGGTAGTGAGTTCGATTCCCTGACCGGGCTGCGTGTTGTGTTCTTGAGCAAGAAACTTTATTTCACGTTGCTCCAGTTCACTCAGTTGTAGAAATGAGTTGTGATGTCACTGGTGTCAAGCTGTATCAGTCCCTTTGCCTTTCCCTTGGTGTGGAGATGAGAGACTGGTATACATGGGCGACTGCGGGTCTTCCGTAAACAACCTTGCCCAGACGTGTGCCTTAGAGGGGAACTTTCTTGGTGCAATCCCATGGTCATTCATGACCGAAGGGGATCTTTACCCTTTTACCTATGCATGAAGACTGGATCTGGCAGACCCAGGGGAAGAAACCGTTGGGGTCCAACACAGGGGTAGGCACTGCAGCAACGCACGGTGGAGGGCAGAGGGCAAGATGAAGCAAACAAGACACCTTGGTCACCCACTGCATCCGTTTCCATCCCCAGTCACCTGGATCTGGTTTTGCCACTGGACTGAAGATGGTCACGGACAAAGGAATGAGGTTGATGGTGAGCCACTCTAATTCACTTTGAATAAAGTCATTGCATAAGTCATTAGTCATCCCTTAGGATGACTAAATGGTCCTCGTTTTTCTGATGGTCAAACATTATACTCTACCATTGTTACACTGTCCATTCATTATTATATCATCCACCAATGTTTTTCTGACAATCACTCTCTCTCTCTCTTCTCTCTCTCTCTCTCTGTCTCCCTCTCTCTCTGTCCCTCTCTCTCTCACATCCCTGTTTAGGATTCATGTCTTCAGGCACCAGCAGTCTTGAACTTTTACGCCCAAAGATTGAAAATTCATGATTTTCCTTGAGATTCATAGACACAAATATAAATACAATAAAAAAAAATACAAATACAATAATAACAAGACATAACAACAGGTGTCTTTTGACTAAGGATGAATTAAATTAAGTTGGCGCGTATGGAAATGAAGCCTTACGGCCGAGATACAGAAATTTCACAATATTCTTCCCTGTGTTTGTGAAAATATTGTATCTCTGCCGTAAGACTTCATTTCCATACGCGCCAGCTTAATTCAATTCGTCCTTAGTCAAAAGACACCTGTTGCTATGTTCTGTTATTATTTTTATTGTATTTATATTTGTGTAACATTGTTTTTTCCATCCTTGTTTTCGTATACATTCCATGCTTTCTTCCAAGGAATCTAATGCTCTTAGCTTAGTTTTTTCTTGGGGCAGGCCAGATTGGAGCAATTTCAACAATAATCAGCTGAAATTGCGAGGATAATCTGGTTCTTGACTGAAGATAGAAAACTTATAATGACCCATCCTTGTTTTCTTTGTATCGTCGATCTGGATGTTTTGTTGGCTCTTTTTGTATCACCTAGTTGTCTGAATGTTTTGCGTTCTTCTCCCATTTTGTAGTTTATATATATATATATATTTCAGCGGTGGTGCCCCAGCATGGCCGTGGCCTTCAGGCTAAACATTTTTAAGGATTTAAGGATATATATATATATACAATGAAGCCAGTATACTCTGCTGGATGTGCAATGTCAGTGTGCATGTTTGACAGAGTGTAAGCATCTTGAGAGAAAAGTTAGGCATAAGATGCATCAGATGTGGTGTGCAAGAAAGATGACTGTGCTGGTATGGTCATGTGATGCATATGGATGAGGACAGTTGAGTAAAGAAATGCCAATCTCTAACTCTGGAGGGAACCAGTGGTAGAGGTAGACTCGAGAAGACATGGAATGAGGTGGTGAAGCATGATCTTCGAACTTTGAGCCTCACACTGGTTGCAGTTTAATGTCTTGACCAGAGTCCATACCTCGTAGAATACAAGTTGTAATTACTGCCAAAGGCAGTCCTACCCCTTATTCAAATAAATTTATTTAAAATTTTAAGGTGTTTCCATTATTTTGTCCAACCCCTGTATGTTCTGACATTCTTACAGCTCCCTCAGTCCACTTCCCCGGATTGTTAACTTTTATTGACCCCTTTAAAGATGAAAGGCAAAGCTGATCCTGGAATGCAGAGGGTGAGAACCAATACGGCAGGGCTTTCTAGTTAATACTCTAATGACTGTATCACTATTGTCAAACCACTTTAACACTCTCGTATGTATGCCATTGTTATATTAACTATACACTATTATTAAACCAGCTGGCTCTGTGCTGTCAAAAATGACGGCTAATTGTAGTATTGTATATATAAATATGGATGCTAAATCAAATTACTACACTTGTCAATGTTATCTAGCGGTCGTTTTTTGAGATGTTCACACAAACACTCACACGAACATTCACATACTTCCCTTGTACACACACATGCGCTTACACACATATATTCACACAGAGTTGAAACGCTGTTTGATTTTTCTTTTCAACGTTGAATGTTCACCTTCCCACTTCCATTGCACACACATACACACAAACATTCACATACATCCCCTAAACATACACACACACATATATTCACACAGAGTTGAAACACTCTCACTTCCAGTTTGCCATCACCCCTTCCTTCCTTATTCATCCATCACCCCTTCCTTTCTCATTCATATGTTGTGATGGAGAAAAATACAAGAGTATTTTTATAGATTAACAGTATTGTATGTCTGTTTCACAGTCAAAAACTGTTTCCCCATCTGTCTTTGTTTTATAAACAGAATACTATTTGTTCACTGCTTTACCATTGCAATAAGGAGAATTCTTCAACTATTTTGTAACTTAACCGTTTTACATTCTGTCTAGTCAGCTCCTGTCGAACTGTCCAACTCATGCCAGCATGGAAAACGGACGTTAAATGATGATGATGATGAGGCGGAAGAGGAAGAGAAGGATGACTTTGTCTCAAGTGTAATACTTATTTATTATTCATATTGTTTTGACATAATTCTGCATTGTTTCATAGCTTTGCGATTTCGATAAAGTGATTCTTTGTTTTACAGAATGACATTGTAGGGTTGGTGGGAGAGGTCAGACCTGTTCAGTTTGAACATCAAGTAGGTAGAATATTTGGGCCAGATATCATCATCATCATCGTTTAACGTTCGTTCTCCATGCTAGCATGGGTTGGACGGTTCGACCGGGGTCTGGGAAGCCAGGAGGCTGCACCAGGCTCCAGTCTGATCTGGCAGTGTTTCTATAGCTTGATGCCCTTCCTAATGCCAACCACTCCGTGAGTGTAGTGCATGGCTGGTTTAAATGCTTGAGGTATAATATAATTTCTATTGAGCTGTCAGATAAATTCATTCTTTTGTTTTTTTTCCTTCTTATATTTGGCACTCCATTGGTCATATTTCTGAAAAAAGGTGAAGTTTATTCAAATTTTAAAAATGGCAAACAGAAATTGTTGAAGAAAAACAGAACTAAAAAAAAAATCTCATCAAAACATATTTTTTGTGTTAATTCAAATATTCAAATAACATTGGAAATGATTAAGATAAATGGAAAGGAAAAAAAAACAAATGCATTTATCTGGCAACCTGTCTGTCTGTGTATATATCTGTCTGTCTGTGTGTCTCTCTGTATTGGGCTGTGAGATAAATCCATTAGTTTTTTTTGTTGTTTGTTGTTTGTTTTACTTGGCACTCTTTTATCTTATGTCACAAAAGAGGTTAAAACTTAAAACTTATTCAAATTTCAAAAGAAATGAAGAAAAGTTGTAGAGAAAGAATAGCAATACAAAAAAAACCCCCAAAAAACCCCAGCCCCCCTCTCAAAAACCCCATAAAACACCATGATGAAAGCATTTTTCATATTAATTCAAATAACGTTGGAGATGATTAAAATAAATGCAACACAAAGCAAATAATATAAACGAAACGAATTTATCTGATAATCCAATATTTTACATTTAAGTAAACGAATTGCCAGTTATTATCAAAGCAATGAGCTGCGTCCTCTCCCCTATTCTTTCTCTGATGGGGGGTGGTTTTTATTTGTAAGTAAATCCCTGGCAGAGATATCCAGTGATGCCCTGTTTGTATATCAAAAGCGTCATGTGACAAAATGATGTGATCTGAGGAAGACTTAGCCACCGACTACAATTCAATCTGAATCATTAATCTCACCCCTAATCTCACCTGGTTGTCTTTATCCATCAGTCTCGGGTGGGGGGGGGGACTAAAATGCCCATAAGCTGTTCCATTTCAAACAATTGAATAAAATATAAATATATATGTGTGTATGTATGTATGTATGTATGTATGTATGTATGTATGTTTGTATGTATATGTATACATATATGTACATATATTTGTATATATATATATATTTATATATATATGTATATATTATATATATATATATATATATATATATATTATATATATATATATGTAATATATATATATATATATATTATATATATATATTTATATATTATATATATATATATATGTATATATATATTATATATATATGTATATATATATTATATATATATGCATATATATATATATATGTATGTATATATATATTATGTATATATATATGTGTGTGTGTGTGTGTATGTATATATATATGTGTATGTATATATATATATATTATAATATATATATATATGTATATATATATATATATATATATATATATATATATATATATATGTATATTATGTGTGTGTATATATATATCATTTAATAGTATTAATCTTTTAATCCTAACCAATGGGTTTGCTGTGGCCCGAGAAGCCTGGTGGGCCTGGAGACCACCTTCCCCCACCCCATCACAGTACTCCTATCTTGCCAACGACCCTCCCCCCTCTGCTGCTATCACTATTGTCACAGACTCCCCTTTATTGCTATAGCAACTCTGACATCGCTTCAGTTACTATTATACCTCAACAGCCAGTGTGACCTGCACCACAACCACGGGGGGGGGGCTTCCATAAACGATAATAATGAGGTACTGATATCCCCACCATCACTGCTGTTGCCACCATTCTCCCCCCTCCCACCCCCACCCCTATCCATTGTCTCTACCACTTTCCCCCTCCTCCCTCCACTACCACAAGCCCCAACAGCTACCACCACTATCACTACTGCTTCTGCTGCTGCTGCCACCGACCACCACCACCACCATGACTCTCACAACCACAACCATCACTATCGCCACCACTACCACCACCATCACCCTCCATCACCACCATCACCCTCCATCACCACCACTAACACTACCACCAATACTGCCACCACCAACACTGTCACAACTGCCACTACCCACGACCACTATCACCACCATGACCGTCCTTTGGCAAAACTTTCACTTCAGGAAGTGCCATGGAGCTTTGTTGACGTCCAACCACTGAGCTGAGTGTTGCCTGTTGTCCTAAAGAATCCACTTTTCATTGTAAGTAACAATCCAGTCAAGAAATGGGTTGTTCTGTTCTTGTTGCGTAAAAGAAGTGAAGATGACACTTCAAAATGGCATTTTTTTTTGGTTGTCATTCAATTCGTGTGGCACCCATTTCTCAAGTATTTTTGTTTTTCCAATCTCTTTCAAGTGATTGGAAATTGTTGTATACATTACGTCTAATTCAGAAGCAACCTCTCGAACAGTTGTGAGTGGATTGGCTTCCACTAAGGCTCTTAGTTGACCGTTGTCAACATCCAATGGCTGATCACTACGCTTATAATCTTCAAGACTCTCATCACCGCTACGAAATTTCTTGAACCACCATTATGCTGTACGTTCATTAGTGGTTCCTGCGCCCAACGCATCGTTGATATCACGAGCTGTTTCAGCAGCTTTCCGGCCTAGCTTGAACTGGAATAAGAAAATTGTGCAAATTTGCTTTTTGTTCATATTGTATTCAACATTCTGGAAAAAACGGCTTAATTATTCAAAAAGAAAAAGAGTAACATGATTAGATAAAGCGAAAAATGGGTTTTAAGATGATATATAAAGTCAAAATAATTTAACAAAAATTAATTTGAAAATACATTATTTGAAACCAAAATTAAAAATCCTGCAAGGACTTTCTTGACAACCTTATATATATATGTATTGCTTCGGCAATACATATACTAAAATTGGAACGATACAGAGAAGATTAGCATGGCCTCTGCGCAAGGATGACACACAAATTCATGAAGCATTCCATATTTTTTAAATGGCAGTGCCCCAGCATGGTCACAGCTCATGAGCTGAAACTAGATGAAATAAAAATAAAAATAAATAACCTAATATCATTAAGAAAGCACATTTGAAATTAAATAAATCAAGAATGAACTAGAATGAACAGTGTGATCGCAGAGTACTGAAAGCACAAATTCTGTTGGACCAGGCATGATATAAGGTTCGCAGACAACAAGTGGACCCATGCAGTTGCCGAGTAGTTTCCAAGAGACGAGGAAAGACCACTTGGGAGGCCTCCATGACGATGGGGAGACAATTTGGCCAAACAATTTGTGCCAAGATGGAAAAGAAGGTTTCAATCAAGACAGAATTGGAAGCGCATTGTGACCAGCGGTGTATAACAGCAACTGATGGTCTAGTTGATACTGTGATACTGCATCGACTGTGATATATGTATGTATGTGTGTGTGTGTGTGTGTGTGTATATATATATACATACATATATATATATATATATATATATATATATATATATATATAATATATATATACACACATACATACACATATATATATATATATATATCATCATCATCATCATCATCGTTTAACGTTTGCTTTCCATGCTATATATATATATATGTATATATATACATATATATTAGGTCATCCCATAAATAATGCGGATGTTTTCAATTGCATGAAATAAAAGTTAATTTCTGTTAAATAAAATAGAGACAATTCAAGTTTTGTTAAGCCACTTTAGTACATTTATAATACCACAGCTGTTAAAAACTTTCCCTGTGTTCAATTGGGTCTTCTTATCTCCTTAAATTATATAAACTCTCTCACTATGGAAATTAATTTCTAATAAATAAAATAGAATCACTTCAATTTCCATCATGCTGCTCATTCTGACCCTGATTTATAAGTTAGATTATTACACTACTGCAGTGCAGTTATGCTGCAGCTGTTAAAACTTTCACTGAGCAGGCCTAACTTTTCATGAGAAAAAGAGACGTTTTTGACAAACAGGCGTCAAAAAAAAAATGTTTTTGACAAACAAGTGTCAAAAAACATGTTTTTGACAAACAGGCATCAAAAAGACGTGTTTTTGACAAACAAAATACAGAGAGTCACAAGGCTTTCTGTACTTTGAATTCAAATCCCACCAAGGTCAACTTTGCCTTTCATCCTTTTATGGTCAATAAAATAAAGGCAGTGCTCCAGCATGGCCACTGTCAAGTGACTGAAACAAGTAAAAGACAAAAGGTAGAGTCACCTGCTCTCCCAAGATTACCCTTGAAATACACGTCTATTTAACCCTAGGCAACAAGACTGATTCATCTGAAACCGCCTACACATCAGTGAACATGTGTGATGTCTCGAGACCAGCCCTCCTCAGAGTCCTGTATTTTTAGTTAGTCATCTTCATGAGTCATGCTGACTCGTATGGGCCAGCTTCCCAGTTCCTCTAGTGTTTATATATTCCCCACCTGGACGGGATACCTGTCCGTCGCAGGATTACTCATTTTTACCAGCTGAGTGGACTGGAGCAATGTGAAATAAAGTGTCTTGCTCAAGAACACAACGCGTCACCTGGTCCAGGAATTGAAACCACAATCTTACAATCATGAGTCCAACACCCTAACCTATTTCTTTACTACCCACAAGGGGCTAAACACAGGGGGGACAAATAAGGACAGACAGACAAAGGGATTAAGTCGATTACATCAACCCCAGAGCGTAACTGGTACTTAATTTATCGACCCCGAAAGGATGAAAGGCAAAGTGGACCTTGGTGGAATTTGAACTCAGAACGTAACGGCAGACGAAATATGGCTACGCATTTCGCTCGGCGTGCTAACGTTTCTAACCATTAAGCCACACACCTCCACAGAGTCCTGTATGCCTTAACTACAAAACTATCTTCTATTTCACCTGTAACAAGGGTTCTTCATGTGTAATATAACCCTAGGCCTAAAGCAGTAAACTGGTAGAATGCTTTGCAAAACAGTGGGCAGAATGCTAAGTAGCATTTCATCCATCTTTATGTCCCGAGTTCAAATTCCTCCAAGGTTGACTTTGCCTTTTATCCTTTCGGGGTCAATAAACTAAGTACCAATGAAACACTGGGGTCAATGCAATTGACTTATCCCGTCCCCTAGAATTGCCGGCCTTGTGCCCAAATTTGAAATCACTATTACCTTGGGCCAGAGCAGACCAGAGGACACTGGTGACAAAAAGGTATCTCCATACCCTCCTAAATTCCTGAACTCCCAAGCTGGAGCCTCACCCCTGGATGCAGTGCAATACGGTGCACAGCTTATGATTGTTGTCTGTACAGAGAGATTATTTCCTTTCCGTTTTTGACGCACAGTGCAGCATCTGACCATTTAAAAGTTAACACCAAAGTATTTAACAAAACACAGTGAAACCGCGTAGGCCAGCAGGCTGCATTGTTAGTCATGTCTGTCACTCTAATATTGATTCAAATAAGAATTTGTTCAGATATGTTTAACAGGTTATATTTTAATACTGTTTATCTTTTTTTAGACAGTATTTTGATGTTGGCAACATTGCTTTATGCTTTGAAAAACTGAGTTGTTTTGTAAATTATAGCTTGTTTAATTTTTTTGTTATCTTATGGTTTTTTTTTCACAGCTTTGCTTCAGGAAAATTTTAAAACGATATATTATATTTATCTTCTTTCCGCCCACTAAACACAGAAATATATTTTTTTCACTAATACCGTAAATTATGTAGGTGTAACAAGATCAAGAATTTAAAGCAGTTGAACACATTTTCTGATTGCTCAGTTCCACATTGTCTCTGATCAAACAGACCCAAAACAAAAAATTCAATTCTTGCCATCACCATACTCCTCACTCTCTCACCCTTTTTTTTTTTAGACGTGGCATATGTGGTATGAGGGGGAGTCAAAAAGTAATGCCATTTTGTTCAGGACAGGTATAATCACCAACACAGGAACATGTATCATACATCAAAATGAAGCTGGTCCTTAAAGCATCTTCCACATAGCCCAACTTTTGGTTCCAAAGACTACAAATGTTCCAAAGAAGATAAACCTTGTTTGACTTTGAAATACTTGATTGCCAAATGTTTTGAAGTGACTGGGGCCCTGCAGGAAGAAATACGGGAGTCCAAAGGCTGCAGGACATCAGCCACATAGAAAAGAAGCTGTTACTTTACTGATTAGATTATGGACATCAAAAGCAAAGGATCAGCCCCTACAGAAAAGGGTTGCTAAGGAGTTGTGCTCTCAGTATACTATTAGTAAACTAACAAGGTGCAAGTATTTTTGAAGAACTTCATGAGGGTCTGTATTTAGCCTTCTGTTCTTGTTTGAGTTCTCTCTGCATATACTTACACTTAGCGCTGTCATGTCATAAGTTCAAGGTCAGAGGTTAACCCAGTTTATAAAGATAACCCCCCCCCCCGTGAAAGAGCCACCAAGATATTATGGGGTCAACTTCCCAGCTGTTGCTTGAACTTATTTACAGCTGAGTTGACCAGAGCAGTGTAAAATGAAGTGTTTTGTTTGAGAACACAATATACCTATTTCTTTACTACCCACAAGGGGCTAAACACAGAGGGGACAAACAAGAATAGACAAATGGATTATGTAGATTACATCGACCCCAGTGCATAACTGGTACTTATTTAATCGACTCCGAAAGGACGAAAGGCAAAGTCGACCTCAGCGGAATTTGAACTCAGAACATAGCGGCAGATGAAATACCTATTTCTTTACTATCCACAAGGGGCTACATGCAGAGGGGACAAACAAGGACAGACAAACGGATTAAGTTGATTACATCGACTCCAGTTTGTAACTGGTACTTATTCAATCGACCCCGAAAGGATGAAAGGCAAAGTCGACCTTGGCGGAATTTGAACTCAGAACATAGCGGCAGATGAAATACCTATTTCTTTACTATCCACAAGGGGCTACATGCAGAGGGGACAAACAAGGACAGACAAACGGATTAAGTTGATTACATCGACTCCAGTTTGTAACTGGTACTTATTTAATCGACCCCGAAAGGATGAAAGGCAAAGTCGACCTCGGCGGAATTTGAACTTAGAACATAGCGGCAGATGAAATACCTATTTCTTTACTATCCACAAGGGGCTACATGCAGAGGGGACAAACAAGGACAGACAAACGGATTAAGTTGATTACATCGACTCCAGTTTGTAACTGGTACTTATTTAATCGACCCCGAAAGGATGAAAGGCAAAGTCGACCTCGGCGGAATTTGAACTCAGAACATAGCGGCAGATGAAATACCTATTTCTTTACTATCCACAAGGGGCTAAACACAGAGAGGACAAACAAGGACAGACAAACGGATTAAGTTGATTACATCGACTCCAGTTCGTAACTGGTACTTATTTAATCGACCCCGAAAGGATGAAAGGCAAAGTCGACCTCGTCGGAACGTAGCAGCAGACGAAATACTGCTAAGCATTTCACCTGGCGTGCTAATGATTCTGCCAGCTCACCACCTTTGAGAACACAATATACCACCCAGTCAGAGAATCTTAACCATAATTTCACAATTTTGAGTGCAACACTATAACCATGAGGCCACTCACCTTAATTCCTTTCATGTACTAAATGAAAATAAAAGTCCTCAGAAATAATTTGGTGACCTAATCAATTATAGAACAACACAAAATAGCTGTGCAAATTATTGATATTATTTGAATTGTTGTCGCAGCAGATGGTTTAGTTTAATGGAAAACAGCTCAGTGTTTTTGCTGTTGTCATTGAACACAAATATAGTGATAAAAAAAATAATAGAAGATTAAATTAAATAAAAAAAGAAAAGAAAAGTGTGGGCAGTGTGTGTTTTGAGATTATTGCCTTTTGTTGAGATAAACACCTACAAGATTGTGGGGGAGCTGTGGAGCTGATTGGACCATCCTCCATTCATGTCAACACACCTGTGCTTGTTCCTGCCCTTCTGCCATACTTTAGCTTTTCAACACCTGGCATAAAGCCACCTCCCTCTCCACTACAACCCCCCCCCCAATCAGTGGAAGGACTTTTCTTTGTCTTGTTTGTTACTTGGTGACCCCACGAAAAAGCACCCAGTGCCCTCTGTAAGGCAGTGTATATTAGGAAGGGCATTTAACTGTAGCAACCTATTTCTTTACTAGCCACAAGGGGCTAAACACAGAGGGGACAAACAAGGACTGGATCCAGTCTTCACATGAATATATATAGCCAAGCCCTAATATGCTAATTAACTCAACATTAAAAAAATGTCGAAAATATGTATATATATATATATCATCATCATCATCATCATCATCATTTAGCATCCGCTTTCCATGCTAGCATGGGTTGGACGGTTCAACTGGGGTCTGTGAAGCCTGAAGGCTGCACCAGGCCCAGTCTGATCTGGCAGTGTTTCTATGGCTGGATGCCCTTCTTAACGCCAACCACTCCATGAGTGTAGTGGGTGCTTTTTACGTGCCACCTGCACAGGTGCCAGACGGGGCTGGCAAACGGCCACGGACGGATGGTGCTTTTTACGTGCCACCGGCACGGGGGCCAGGCAAGGCTGGCAACGGCCACAATCAGATGGTGCTTTTCATGTGCCACCGGCACGGAGGCCAGTCGGGGTAGCGCTGGCAATGGACACAGTCGGGTAGTGCTTTTTACGTACCACCGGCACGTATATATACCTATAAAGGAGGGAAAAGAATAAAAGCCATAAAAGTGGGATCGCTTTGTTTGACAAAACCTTTGAAGGCAACATACCAGTTTGGCTGGCATCCAATGAATGAAACTGGAACTGAATAGAAAATACTGTGAAACAGAAATTACTGTGAGAGAAAATGTTTACTGAATACCATTTTGATGAGCATGAGAAAACAAATAGAGCAGTTTTTGTTGGACTTTTATATTTGTGCAGAATGTTCCAGATGAGTGGTTCTCAAAAACTGTGGCACTCCACACTGCCATGCTTCAACAGGTTTCTAGGTATGTCATGGACTTTAAAAAATATAGTTTAAAGCTAATGGAATAGATTTGTACGAATAACATTCTGTGTGTCTTACTTAGCGAGGATATACTGGGTTGAGGAAAAGTCTGTACACCGTGTTAAAATAATGATTATTTTTTTATGCAAGAATTTATTCAAACTGTATGTATCCTTCATTTGCAATCTTCTGTGACAACATGCCTGGCCGTGGGGGAATATCACCTTACTTGGACACAGGAGAGGGTTGGCAACAGAAAGAGCATCCTGCCCTGGAGAATCTGCCTCAATAAATTCTGCCTGATCCATAGGAAATACCTATTTCTTTACTGCCCACAAGGGGCTAAACACAGAGGGGACAAACAAGGACTGACAAATGGATAAAGTTGATTATATCTACCCCAGTGCGTAACTGGTACTTAATTTATCGACCTCGAAAAGATGAAAGGCAAAGTCGACCTCGGCGGAATTTGAACTCAGAATGTAAAGACAGACGAAATACCTATTTCTTTATTACCCACAAGGGGCTAAACACAGAGAGGACAAACAAGGACAGACAAACGAATTAAGTCGATTATATTGACCCCAGTGCGTAACTGATACTTAATTTATCGACCCCGAATGGATGAAAGGCAAAGTCGACCTCGGCGGAATTTGAACTCAGAACGTAACGGCAGATGAAATACCGCTAAGCATTTTGCCCAGCGTGCTAACACGTCTGTCAGCTTGCCGCCTGGAAATACAATGATGATGATGATGATGATGACAACGATGATGATGAAAAGTTTGATGACGGTGACAATGATGACGATAATGATGATATTGTCATCTCGGTTAGAATATAACATACAGCGATCCCTTTTTGTGACATGTTGTGAGGCATGCTGGGAAAAACATATTAAGATTTCTTTTTGACTAATATACTGTGACTTTATTAGTAACTGGGTGAGAAGAAAAACTGAATCTGATACAAACAAACTTTTATTATCTTTTGCTTTGATTTCTTTTTCCTTTTCTTTCTTTCTTCTTTTTCTTTCTTTCTTTTGCTTGCATAGGAACGTCTGTTACTTCATTGATTGCTTATTACGCATTTTATAAATCTATTCAAGCAATACGTCTCTCCTGATGATTAATATCAAACTTGTTCAAAAGATTTCTACCTCAGTCTAAACATGGGAAAATTCAACAACACCACTACACATACACACACACACACACACACACCTCTACACACACACACACACAAGTTATATCATATTAGGTGATGCTAACAGCCTTGGCACAGGTTTACAGGAATAGATTATAGTTCACTTGTTTAACTTGTACTCTGCTTTTCTTTTTAAATTTATTTTATATTGTATTGGAGAAACAGGATTTCATTGTGTAACTCCATAGTTTCTGATAAAACTAAAAATATACCTTTCAACCGAACAGCCTGGATATGTGTATGCTCTGTTGTTAGGCACTCATTTTGTAGCCTTTCTGAGAACATCTACCCCAATGTCTCACTATAAAATACAGACAGCATAATTGGGAAAGTTTTGATTCAAATTTTCACTGCTCTTAGTTGGGAGAATATACCAGGGTATCCCAATTTATATTATTTTGAGATTTTTCAACTTCACTCTTACTCTTTTTACTCTTTTACTTGTTTCAGTCATTTGACTGCGGCCATGCTGGAGCACTGCATTTAGTCGAGCAACTTTGCCTTTCATCCTTCCGGGGTCGATTAAATAAGTACCAGTTACGCACTGGGGTCGATATCGATATGATCGACTTGATCCGTTTGTCTGTCCTTGTTTGCCCTCTCTGTGTTTAGCCCCTTGTGGGTAGTAAAGAAATAGGTATTTCATCTGTCGCTACGTTCTGAGTTCAAATTCCGCCAAGGTGGACTTTGCCTTTCATCTTTTTGGGGTCAATTAAATAAGTACCAGTTACACACTGGGGTCGATGTAATCAACTTAATCCCTTTGTCTGTCCTTGTTTGTCCCCTCTGTGTTTAGCCCCTTGTGGGTAATAAAGAAATAGGTATTTTGTCTACCGTTACATTTCGAGCTCAAATTCCGCCAGGGTCGACTTTGCCTTTCATCCTTTCCTGGTCGATAAATTAAGTACCAGTTGCGTACAGGGATCAATCTAATCAACTGACCTCCTCCCCTAAGATTTCGGGCCTGTGCCTAGAGTAGATAAGAATATATAATTGATCGCAGTGAAGGTAATATATTAGGCTCCAAGTTAGGAGCAATGTTGACATTCTGGTTTAGTTATGATTCTTTGAGTGAATGGTTTTGTGGTTAGGCCATTCGGCTCATGATTGGAAGGTTGTGAGTTCAATATCCAGCAGTGTGTTGTGTCCTTGAGCAAGACACTTCATTTTACATCACTCAAGTCCACTTATCTGGCAAAAATTAGCTGTGCCTGTAATTTAAAGGGGTCAGTCTTGTTACATCCTGCATCATGTTGAATCTCCTTGAGAACTACATTTAGGGTACGCATATCTATGGAGTACCCAACCACTTGTAGATTAATTTCTCAAGCAGGTTGTTTTGTCAATGATCAGATTAACTGGAACACTTGTCATTATGACTGACAAATTGGTTGTCATTTGAGCCGGGAGACTTCACATATTGTAGTTAAATTTAGTTACTCTGTTGACACCTGTTAAAATTTGATATGTTGTGATCTCGTTTTGTTTTTTTCCTGACATATTGTGATTCATACGGGGATAATGACATATAAAGATTTTAGTTGGAGTATAATATGTTGTGGACTATAAATATGCTCAGTGAAGGTGCATGGCTCAGTGGTTAGAGCATCGAGGTTATGGTCATGAGGTTATGAGTTCAATTGTGAGAAGTACCGCTAAGCAGTTCACCTGGCGTGCTAACGATTCTGCCAGCTGCTGCCTTCAAGATTACCTAATCTCAACCAATTGTGGCCAAAAGCACTGAACCACTATGCAAAAAGACCCCCCCCCAAAAAAAAACACAAGACAAACGCAGGAGTGGCTGTGTGGTAAGTAGCTTGTTTACCAACCACATGGTTCCGGGTTCAGTCCCACTGCGTGGCACCTTGGGCAAGTGCCTTCTACTATAGCCTCAGGCCGACCAATGCCTTGTGAGTGGATTTGGTAGACGGAAACTGAAAGAAGCCCGTCGTATATATGTATGTGTGTGTTTGTGTGTCTGTGTTTGTCCCCCCTAGCATTGCTTGACAACCGATGCTGGTGTGTTTACGTCCCCATCACTTAGCGGTTCGGCAAAAGAGACCGATAGAATAAGTACTGGGTTTACAAAAAGAATAAGTCCCGGGGTCGAGTTGCTCGATTGAAAGCGGTGCTCCAGCATGGCCGCGGTCAGATGACTGAAACAAGTAAAAGAGTAAAAGAGTAAAAGAGTAAACAAAAAAAACAGTAGACATTTCCAGAAAATTGTGCATGTAGTACCCATGGGGATTTTTTGAAACATTTCTGGGGGAGAAGTAATGAAATATGATAATATATCCACATATATATAAATTGCTTTCTCTGCTGGGGTAAACAAAAGCAGCTGTGTCGTATGAAGTTTATTTTCCAACCACATGGTTCTGGGTTCAGTCCCACTGTGTGGTACGTTGGGCAAGCATCTTCTGCTATAGTCTTGGGCCAGCCAAAGTCCTGTGAATGGATTTGGTTGACAGAAACTAAAAGAAGCCTGTCGTATATATGCATACGTGTGTATATGTGTGTGTGTGTGTGTGTTTGTGTCTGCAGTTGTTTCCCACCACTACTCTACAACTGGTGTTGGTGTGTTTACATCCCTGTAACTTAGTAGTTCAGTAAAAGTGACTGACAGAATATGTACTAAGCTTAAAAAGAAAAAAAACTACTGGGGTCGGTCCATCTGACTAAAATTCCTCAAAGTGATGCCCCAGAATGGCCACAGTCTAGCGACCGAAACAAGCAAAAGGATAAAAGAATAAAAGAATAACAGAATAAAGGAATAAAAGAATAAGGGAATATAGAGTGAGTAACCAAGCTGCGCAGTTTAGATGAGAACAGATGTAAAATGATTAAAGTAGGTCAGGTAAGTAAGGGAATCTGCATGTAATTAACACCTGCCAGGTAGGTCAGTCTCTTCTAAAAGTGATCAGTCTGCTGTAGTGCTTTATTTCTCTATTTTAAAAATTATATATTTTCAGGTTGGAAACAGTTAATATTTCATTCATGACCCACTTTGCTTTTTTTTCCTGTCATTTGACTGTGGCCCATGCTGGAGCACAGTTTTGGAGGAGGGTTTTAGTGCCCCCCGGGACTTATTTTTTTTTAAGCCTGATACTTATTCTGTTAGTCACTTTTGCTAAACTGCTAAGTTATGAGGATGTAAACACACCAACACACACTGTTTTCTTTACGGACTATAAAGGGCAGAAGTAAATCTGCCTTCAACTCAGTCACATGCTTGTGTTTCGTTTATTTTACTTAGCGGTATTTTGTCTGTCTTTATGTTGAGTTCAAATTCCACTGAGGTTGACTTTGACTTTCATCCATGTTTTTGTTTCATCAAAGATGTTCCTTCAAATTGCTTTGAAAGTTTTGTTTGTTTTATTTCAATTCAAAAGTTTACATTAAAAAGAAAACCTTTGAACAGTGTTGTTACTAAGCTGACCAGAATCCTGAGGAATTGTCCATTTCCATTTTGTCTTCCTCTCTTTGGAGAAGAATTTATTAATTTCTTTTTTTCTTCTTCTAGAATTGACATATTTTTTAAAATAAAAAAAATAATCAAAACATGGAGTTGAAATTTTAACTAGAATAATAAAACAGAGGTAAATTATAATTGGAACGACAGCTTTGGCTCTGCCCCCTCCGTCTCAAGCCAAAGCAGCACCACCACCACCACCACCACCACCACCACCAGTATTGACATTGCTGCCCCCACATTGGCAGTTAACTCTGTCACCCCCCAGCACCCCCATAATCCAATCACCCCCACTACCACCACCACCACCACCACCACCACCACCACCACCACCAAAGCAAATGCAACAGATGGAAGCAACAACAACAACAACAACAACGGCAACTAAAATGAATGAACAAACTGTAACAGTGACGTCATCACTAGTGCCACCCCACCCAAACCCCTCCCCCCTCCCACCCGTAATTGATGGAGCAAATGACAACAGCAGCAACAATTATGCTAATGACAAAAGTAAAGAAAGGAACAGCAACAACAACAACAACTAAAGGAAGAGCAATAAACTGTCAAATGCTGCCACCACCACCACCACCACCACCACACCACCACCACCACCACCACCACCACCACCACCACACCACCACCACCATCACCACCACCACCACCACCACACCACCACCACCACCACCATCACCACCACCATCACAACTGTCACCATCATAGCCATCTTAAACAACAACAACAACAACACTGCCGCCCCCGCAACAGCATTTTGCTCTATTACCACTACTAAAACCACTACCACCACCACCACTCTTACCATTAACACCACCACCTTGCTCCATCTTTGAGACAGCTTCCTGATCCCATCCTTCCAGAACTGGGCATCTTTCTGGGTCATGAATTGGTCTGAGTATTTCGTTTACATTCTTGTAACTTAGCAGTCCGACAAAAGTGATTGATAGAAGTTCTAAACGTAAAATAATTCCTGGGATTGATTTGTGTGGCTAAACCCTTCAAGGCAATGCTCCAGCATGGCCGTAGTAAAATGACTGAAACAAGTAAAATTTAAAAGATGAAAAAATGAAATTTCCATCAAAGTATCCCAGCGAACATCAACAGAACATAAAAGACCATGCCATCTTTATTGGGATTACATAATCAGAACAACAAGGATATCAACAACAACAGCAACAACAATAGCAGCAGCAGCAGTAGCACCACAACCACCACCACCACCACCACCACCACATTACAACTATTACATAATACTGAACTTCCAGAAACAGCTGTTGTGTTAAAAAATTTATGCATTCCCTCCTTAGTCATTTGCAAAAGTAAATTTATTTGTTAATATATGTAAATATCTATATGGTTGAACATATGGGATTATCTTCTGAATACGTTTAGTTTTTGTATCTACATCTATCCCTATATATATATATTTTAGAAGGTTTGGAGATGATGTATTATATATTAGAAGAAATGAGGTACTCAGAAATCCGGATGGTTTTATATTTACAGATATTTATAAGTATGTTACATGTTTTTATACATCCTATATCATATATTAGCACTTTCGTCCATTCTAGTGGAGTCTTTTAGTGGAGTCAGTTCAATTTGAAGACTCCACTAGAATGGACAAAAACGCTAATATATGATGTATAAAAACATATAATATACAAATAAATATCTGTAAATATAAAACCATCCGGATTTCTGAGTACCTCATTTCTTCTAATATATACATATATATGTGTGTGTGTGTGTGTGTGTGTGTATGTATATTTACATATATCAGTGCTTTTCAAACTTTTTGCTTGAACGGAACCCCAAGGAAACATTCCACTGGCTCGAGGAACCCCTGTGCAATAATTTAATAGTCTTATGCACACATATCTGCACAGGAGAATTAAAAATTACTGCCGATTTTAGCATTTTTGTAACTTCTTGTGGAACCCCTGGATTGTACTGGCAGAACCCTGGTTGAAAACCACTGACATATATCAATCTTTATCATGTTTATCCACATTGCTATCTCTATATATACACAACAGGCATCTTTTGCAGTTTCCACCAACCAAGTCCACTTGCAAGACTTTAGTCAACCTTAAGCTACAGTAAAAGAAAGAAGACATTTGCTCGGGGTGCCATGCAGTGGAACCGAACACAAAACCATTTAGCTGGGAAGCCAACCTCTTTACCACACAGCCACAGCTGTGCCTAACAAACCCCAAAAAACCCATCCCAAACAACCCATGTGTGGCCTATGAGTGTAACATCAGCCCGTCTCTTCTTATACGCTCTGTGGTTTCAACAGAGACTGGAAATAATGACGAAATATATACCCAGTTGCGAGAGTAATCGCTTTTAGCAGAGCCTAATCTACCATGCAGGTGTTCGCAAGGTGACAACTCCTTCACCTGAATGACCCAGTTGTCAACTTGCATCTGTTATTATGCAAATTACATAGCTTCGTTATTCAGTCTGCACATAAATCTTTTCTTATGAGTTTAACAGATTTTGTTTTTTTGTTCATGTTTTGTTTTTATATATATATATATATATATATATACTATTTATTTGTTTGTTTATGTATTTCAATGTTGCGTCAGAGGAGAAAGGAAGAGAGTAAGGGAAGGAGGGAGGGAGGGAGGGAGAGAGGGAGAGGGTGAGACAGCAAGAGGGAGGGGGAGGGGGGATTCTCACTAATGCTTTTATATCTTTAGCCGATATGCATTGATCAAAGATATCCACACACACACACACACATGCATACACTCCCTCTCTCATACACACACGCACACACACACACACTTGGACAATCACATACACTCACACACACTTACATACAAACACACTCACACTCTCTCACACACACACACGTTAATACACACACACATATACTCACACACATACACACACACACCTATTCACATACACTCTCACATACTCACACACTCTCACATATACACACACACACTCACACACTCTTAAACACACCCACACACTCTTAAACACACATACACACGTTCATATACACACATATACTCACACACATACACTCACACATACACACACATATACTCACACATGTACACCTTTTCACACACATACACTCACACACACACACACACAGAGCCCCCCCACACACACACCAATGTCAATAATAAACAGACCACATTGAGTGTTTTCCGACCACATGTGTTCAATTGTTTGATTAACTAAACTAACAGACTCACTGAATTAACAAAAAAGTGGCCGAGTACTCCACAGACACATGTACCCTTAACTTAGTTTTCAATGAGTTTCATCATGACACAGAATATGACAAGGCTGCTCCACCCCCTTTGTATTACAGGTACAAATCACTTTTGCCAGCTGAATGGACTGCTGCAATGTGAAATAAAGTGTCTTGCTCAAGGACCCAATGCATCACCAGGAATCGAACTCATGACTTAATGGTTGGGAGCTGGATACCCTAACCACTAAGCCATGCACCTCCATCTATAAAACTTTTGTTTTCATTTGCTTTAGTCATTAGACCGTGGCCATGCTGGGGCACCGCCTTGAACCTTTAGTCGAATGAATGAGTCAACCCCCCCCCATACTTCTTTCTTTTTTATTGAACCTGGTACCTGTTCTATCAGTCCCTTTTGTTGAATTGCTAAGTTACAGGGATGTAAACACACCAACACCAA